>NC_084930.1:31204705-31505882 GCF_958298935.1 Phragmites australis | reverse complement strand
CAACAAGCATAGGGAAATATCTTAGCTTGTAGCAAAATGCAGTCAGAAAATGGACAGCCAAGACTCAATAGAAGAAATTACAACTACCGTGTTAGCTGTCACAATGCTGAAAGCATAGCGACTGTAGAGAAGCCGCAAAAGAGGCAGCGTCTCGGGTAACCTACCTCAAGGAGGGAGACGTGGGTACTGGTTTCTTCCATCTAAAAATGAATGGGTGGAGGCGAAAGAATTTCATTCACTCGCTACACACTCAACATAAATCGCCTCTTCCTATGAAGACAAAGCTATAGCGAAAATGGTCATATTAGGTTATGATTGTGATTTTGGTGATTAATGATAATATAGTCATTGGAACTAACATGTTTGTCAAGAATATATGTTAGTAGGTCTCATGGATACAATACATAAAGAAGCCACCGAAACCGAGACAAAGTTTGGTTAAATTAGAAAAAGTTATAGGAGAAATGATTTCACCGGATGGTCCGGTGTTTATATGGTTGAACACACCGGAGCATTGTGTCCAGAGGTATTTGACCTCACCAGATGATCCGGTGCTCAGAGGATGATACACACCAGAGCATTTCCACCAGAGAAGGTTGCAGCTATTGAAGATCAAATGTCAACACGCCGGAAGGTCCGGTGATGAAGAGAAGTGCACCGGACAATACACCGGATAATAAACAGTGCAAAGACGAAGAAGAAGAAGACCCCCATTGTCGGAGGGTGAACTCCTAAAGCAGGGATCCGGAGGGACCCCCTTTGAGATTTGGCCGAGGGGATGATTCTGAATCTGTTTTGCAGGTGAAATAAATGGGCGTAAATGTGATGGCAGGTGGAATGGAATGATCGGATGCCGAGTGCAGTAAATGCACTGGAGGGATTTTTAGACAGGTTCGAGCCGCACTGAGCGTAATACCCTACTCTTGTGTGTATGCTATAAATACCCTGAGAATGTCTCTAAGAGAAGTTACTGGTTACAAGAATATTTGTCTATCCTAGAGCTTCGGGCTCCTTATTCTTCGGTGATCTCAGCTTCTGTGCTTGTACTAGACCTCTGTCTTCTTCCTCGGCTTCCTTTCCTCCAATTTCTGTTCCTTTTTTTTTTCTCCAGGGAGCCCAACCTGCCTTAAATAAGGGAGGGCACGAGTTCCAAGGCACCATAAATGGAAAGCACCCATCATGGGCTGCTGCGCGAAGTGACGGGGAGGGTTGAAAACGCGCCCCCGTCTGATCTCGTTCGTCATGATGCCGTTCTGCAATGGGCGCCGCGAAGAGGGCCCACCGGGTAGCCACTGAGCAGCCCACCGTGCCCGTTCGGTCAGAGCGGGTCTGACACAGCAGGGCGGCAGGCGGGGCGTTTTGGGCTTCGCGATGTTATCCCGAGGCGCGCCGAATGACGCGGGATGGGACCCGTGCATTAAATGTCCCCACGCCTCCCTGTCAAGCCGTGGCAGGGACTGACAGCAAGCGTGACAGGGGCAGTTGGAAATGACAGGCCACGCGCCCTCTTAAATGCAGCATCGGGCCTTTCACTGGTTGACACCTCACCGCTGGACCTCTGTGGGGGCCACCGGCGAAGGACTTCTGAGGCTGTCGGGGACCCGAGTGCTCGGGGGTCACTGCTCACAGCCCCGAGCACTCTCTCCCGGATATGCCCTTTCTTGGTCCTCGGGGAACCGAGTGCTCAGGAGCCACTGTTCACGGCCCCGAGCACTCTCTCCTGGAATTGACTGTTCGGGTCCTCGGGGAACCGAGTGCTCGGGGGCCAATGTTCACGGCCCCAAGCACTCTCTCCCGGAACTAACTTCCTTGGGTCCTCGGGGTACTCAGGTGCTCGGGGGTCACTGTTCGCAGCCCCGAGGACACCCTTCTCGGTACTCGGTTTTTCTGGTCTTCGGGGGACTTGGGTGCTCGGGGGCCACTGTTCACGGCCCCGAGCACTCTCTTCTCGGCACTTGGTCTTCTCGGATCATCGGGGAACTCGGGTACTCGGGGACCACTGTTCATGGCGCCGAGCACCCTCTCCCGGGACTTAGTCTTCTCGTACCTCGCGGAGATGATCCCCGCGGGAGGGCGCCACGTGGCAAACTGCTGATCTGGCCTCGGGACTCGGGGACCCCTGGTTCCTGTGTCACCGACACCCATCAAATAGTCCGGTGATTGATTTGAACATACCGGAGGAATGCACCAGAGTATTGTTGACAAATGGGAGAGTGCAGTGACCTCACCGGAAGGTCCGGTGCTATGAAGTCCGGAGCATATTTTTCAGAGAGGGTTGCATTGCCTCGGCTGGCTAAGGATAACGCACTGGATGGTCCGTGATGAAGTGATATGCACCGGAGAATACACTGGAGCAATTTACACAGAGAAAATGTTAGCTCGGATGACTAAGGTATACTCACCGAAAATTCTGGTGATGAAGATGGAGTATACACAGGAGTATCCGGTGTTCACAGAGGTTTGAGTGGTGTTTCAATGGCTAGTTTATGAGAGTGTACTCACCGAATGATCCGGTGTTAGTACTACTATTCTCGCCGGATCATCCGGTGTTAACAGCTTTTTGAAGCCATTGGGTTAACGGCTAGTGAGCGAGTTTGATGCTATAAATACCCCTCCACTCAGTCATTTGAGCGTGCTGGAGTCCAGAGAAGTTCATATACACCTGAGAAGACATCCAAGCTACCAAAGTGTTTAAAGTGACCATCCAAAGCGATTAAGCACAAGATTAGTGAGTGATTAGTGCTTATAGGCCTAGAGAGTGAGTTGCTTGGTGATTGCTACCTAGAGAGTGGATTAAGGAGTGATCCAACAGTGTACCTCTTGGTACGCCGGCACCTTGGAGTCTTGGTGATTCGCCAGCAAGCTTGTTGACCCTCCGACTTGGTGTGGAGTGGCGGCGAGGCGATTGTGCGGGGACAAGGAGACCCTTACCTTTGTGGCTCAAGCTCTGAAGTGATCACGGCGGCGAGGAACCGGAAGAGAGGCTAGTGGTGAGACCTTGCCTTGGTGACTCGGTGACTTATCCGGGTGGAGACTTTGTCTTTGTGACTCGGTGGCTCAAAAGTCGTGACCGGTTACCGACCTGGAGCATATTCTTTGTGGAGCTCCAACGTGGACTAGGGGTGGCATTGATACCACGGGAAAAAATCCTTGTGCCGAGTTTGCTCTCTCTATCTTATTTACGTTTCTGTATTTACTTACTTGCAATTTACCTTCTTAGATAGGTTGCAAGCGCTTTGATCGGTAGAGTAGACACACTAGATAAACCTAGAGCACATTTAGATAGAAATTGATATAGGTTTATCTTATGTTATTTTTGAAGCCAAAATAGTTTTTAAGTGTCCTAATTCACCCCCCCCCCCTCTTTAGGACGTCACCGATCCCTCACAAAGGCAACAGATCTCTACCACCATTTTGTGGAGCTTTTAGGCACCAAGTGACGACAAACTCTCTCCATTAACTGGAACCTCCTCCAACTCCCACGGGTTGATGATCTAGACCTTGAGGCGGCCTTCAGTGAGGAAGAAGTCTGGAAAGTTATTCTTGCACTACCGGCAGAAAAGTCCCCTGGACCTGATGGTTTCACCGGGACCTTTTACAAAGCCTCCTGGCCCATCATAAAGGATGATGTGATGGCAGTCTTCCAATGCATCCACAATTGCTCGGCGCAGGCCTTTGGAATACTAAACACCGTTAGAATCTCCTTGATTCCAAAGAAGGAGGCCCCCACCACTGCAAATGACTTTAGGCCAATCAATTTGATTCATTCCTTTGCCAAATTACTAGGCAATCAGATTGTCTAAGCATATTGGTTCCCTTATCTCTTGCTCGCAGAGCACCTTCATTAAGGGTAGATGCATTTAGGACAACTTTTTACTGGTGCGAAACCGAGCTAGGGCCTATCATCGCACCAGGACCCCCTCCTTAATGTTAAAGCTAGGCATTGCAAAAGCTTTTGACTTAGTTTCTTGGAAATACCTCCTAAAACTTCTGCATGCAAGGGGTCTTGGCGCGCGTTGGCATGACTAGATAGCCATCACACTAGCTACCTCGTCTTCCTCCATTCTTCTAAATGGAGTTCCAGGGCAGTTTCTGATGCACAAGCATGGTCTGTGTTAGGGTGATCCGTTGTCACCTTACCTCTTCATCCTGACAATTGATTTGCTACAGCAAATCTTGGATTTAGCAACTGAGGTCGGGAGATTGTCCTGTCTACAAGAACGCTTGACTTGCCTCTGCCTCTCCTTATATGCGGATGGCACAGTCCTTTTCCTCAAGTCGGTGGGGCGCGAGCGTGCAACCGTATTCGCTATCCTATGGGAGTTTAGAGAATCCACCGGACTACATGTTGTCGGTGTATTAAATAAAGGGGTACCCTGGCAAACGGGCCTCGTGAGGGATATAACGGCCAGAGGCGTATATTTCCTAAAACTGGTCGCTCGCGCAACCAGGGTATGGTTTCTGCGACCAGTACAAGGCATATGCGACAAGTCTCCCTGCGTCATCGCATAAACCCGCGACCGACCTCACTGGTCGCAGGATAGGATCTGACACAACCTGTTCAATCCCATTTATTGACATCCACTCAAGTGTTTTCCTTCTCCAGGCGCCAACTCCAGTGGATGAAGTCATGGACAGCGCAGAGGGCATTGTCCCGTCTCGTAGCATTAAATGCTACGGAATGAGACTTTTGCAAGTCAACACGGTGCCGCACGATGGATGAGATGTTGTCAGCAGGCCGATCAAGCAAGTGGTCGAGGATGACACAGAGGGGCATTGTTCCATCCCGTAGCATTAAATGCTGTGGAGTGGGACTTTGCAGACCAGCATAGTGGCGCACGGTGATGGGATATACTGAGCCCTCCGAGCAAGTGGACATGCCTGGTCCTCCGTAATGATGGCTTGAGTTAGATATTAGGATGAGCAGGATCTTCTGTTTGGACCCACATGTAAGTTCTTCACCTTCCTACTATATAAAGGGATGAAGACTTCGTTTGTAGAAAAAGACAGATTAAGTCTGCTAACCAACTAGAACTACCTTTGTAACCAATTGAGATCCTCCATAACACAATACACAGGACATAGAGCTATTATCCTTCGGGAGGCCTAAACCTGTATAACTCCCTGTGTCCCTGAGTCCATCGTACGCGCACACATCAATTCTTGAAACGTCGTTCACGCACCCGCTGTCCAGCATACCTCAAAATCATCATCAGAGACTAACCCTTGACATTTGGCACGCCAGGTAGAGGGCGCGTTTTTGTCGTTTCATCAAGTTTGAAAAGCTTGATCAGGTTACCCATGGCCAGATCCATGACAACTGTTGAGTCCCATTCCGAGGACCCCGGCCATCATGAGGTATTCATCATGGGGTACCACCCGGATGAACCTGGTGTACTCTAGGCATGGGACACCAAGACAGAGTCCGGGAGCTCTCAGACCCAATGTGAGGTCTGCATGACGGACCATGCAGCAGGGGGAGCTGGAGGCCCTCACGTCCCAAGCACCGGTGGCGAACCCCGGCTATACGCCCAGAGGGAAACCAGTCTGGTGTCGGACAGGTAGGTGCTTCAGGACAGCCCTCGCATCCCCAGCGCCGTGCCGAGGAGCCCATGCACAGGGTGTAGTCTATAGTGGCGTCATCGCCTATGCCATCTATCGCCCAAACGTCGGGGGCTCCCTCCCTCGCGACTTACCACTGCTCTGTGCCCAGCGTCTCGACTACGAGACCATGACGCCGGCGTAGAACCTACAGACCCTGTGAGTGCTCCTCAGCCACTCACTAGTACTTATACCGGAGGGCTCACCTGTGGCACCGTGGCTGCATGATCTCGCCCTCCTGGCCAAGACCGCCCGATGCCAGACCACATCAACATGCACCGCGCCCATCGCAAAGGCCGATGAGGGTCACGGTTGCCAAGGGTCATGGCAGGGCCCATGATGGAATAGGTCTCGTGCTCCCTCAACCATAGGGGGTACTCATGGACCACTGCCACGTCGGGACAGCCGACCTCTGACCTGCGTGACTCTCTGCGCCAACGTGACCTTTGTGGCGTGATCCAGAGCAAGGTGGCCACTAGGGAGCAGGAGGACCGAGCTAGGCGGGAGCAGGAAAGGGACAAGCAGACCTACCACACGCTTTCCCTTGCAGTGAAGCATTGAACGGCTCCACCCCGTCGCTGGGACCCCGAGACTGCCGTCTCTCCCCTCGGGCATGTGCCGTTGCCCAACAATGAGTGGCTCCCCGTTACAGGACATGGTGCAACACCCTATCCGCCAGGTTACAGGAGGTGCGTTGGTTGGACAAGTTCCTGCAAATCTACACCAATATGGTGCAGGCTGTGGGAGGCCATGAGAAGGTCATGGCCAACTACTTCCCTACAGCCTTGACCGGTTCGCCCGGTCCTAGCTGATGAACCTCTCCCACGGGTCGGTTCACTCCTGGGAGGACCTGTGCGACCAGTTCATCGTCAACTTCCAAGAGACCTACGCCCAACTAGGGGTTGAGGACGACCTATATCAGGTCCGGCAGCGACAAGGAGAGTTGCTATGAGACTTCATATGGCGTTTCACCGAACGCCGGAACACTATTCTAAGGATCACGGGAGAGTCTGTGATCATAGCGTTCAAGCTGTGGGTCAAAGACCAGAAAATGGTCGAGAAGCTAGCCACCCGGAAAATCCGAAGCACAACCGAGCTCTTCGAGCTCACGGACAAGTGAGCGTAGGCCGCCGAGACCCGAGAGCGTCAAATCGGCACCATGCTGCGACCTGCTTCTAACCAGCCCGCCTCTTCCAAAGGGGTCAACTAGAAGGACAAGAAGAGCAAGCGCAAGGCTGGACCTCTTAAGGTCTTGGTGGTCGAGAAAACTGACCTAACACGCTGGCGCTTTGAGAAGAAAGATGGGAAAAAGGGTCGGAGCTACTGCCCGATCCACCGTACAAACGCCCACGACCTGACCTAGTGCAAAGTCGTTTGAGACACCATCGACTAGGAGCTCAGGGAGCGCAAGCACAAGCACGGCAAGGACAATGAAGACAAGGCCACCCCTGACCAGTCAGCACTAGGATACCAGCATGCCGATCACATGGTCCACCACATCTTTGGAGGTGCCGTGACATATTCTTCTAACACGGAATACCAGTCGATGATCCGGGAGGTGTGGGCGACCGCATCAGACCCAAGCCCGCGCTTGAAGTGGTCTGAGGTCCCGCTCACTTTCAGCCATGCCAACCACCCCACGTGCGTTAGACTCCCTAGTCGCTACCCTATCGGGGTCGAACCCACAGTGTAGAACATCCGGTTGGGCCATGTACTCATCGACGGGGGGAGCTCAATCAATCTCCTCTTCACCGACGCGCTGGATGCCCTATAGATTCTGAGGAGCTCGTTGAGGTCATCTCCACCCTTCTTCGGGATCACCCCGGGCTCCTCAGCTAAACCGCTAGGGAAAATCGAGTTGTCCGTTACCTTTGGCTCACTAGACAACTTCAAAACCGAAAGGGTCCTGTTCAATGTGGCTGACTTTGGGACCACGTATAATGTGATCCTCAGACGACCAGCGATGGCCCGGTTTATGGCCATTGCCCACTACGCATACCAAGTGATCAAAATCCCTGGGCCAACAGGGGCCATCACCATTGTTGGCAACGCCAAAATGGCCCTGTACCGTGACAAGAAGAGCCTCGACATGGTCGAGCTAACTCCCGGGTCGCAGCTCGTGACCGCTGAACCTAGTGGGTGACTGGTAAAGGTTCATGTCATCGCCAGCCCAGACGATCAGCTCAAGATAGTGAGCCTAGACGACACCGACCCAACCAAGTCGGTCCAGATAGGGCCCCAGTGATGTGATCGAGCACAAGTTGTCTATGTGACCATATGCGCGACCAGTAAATCAAAAAGCGCGTCAATTCATAGCCAACCGGAAGGAAGCACTTCGTCAGGGGATCGACAAGCTCCTGGAAGCAAGCTTCATCCGTGAGGTGCAGTACTCAAAATGGCTAGCTAACCCAGTCATGGTCTGGAAGCATAATGGCAAGTGGAGAATGTGCGTCGACTTCACCGACCTTAACAAGGCGTGCCCAAAAGACCTTTTTCCTCTTCCCCGAATTGACCAGCTAGTTGACTCAACGACCGGCAGTGATCTATTATGTTTCTTAGATACTCGATCGGGGTACCATCAGATTAGTATGTTTAGGGAAGATGAGGAAAAGACAGCTTCTCTTACACCCTTTGGGGTATTTTGCTATGTAAAAATGTCTTTTGGCTTAAAAAGCGTCGGTGCCACTTACCAGCGGTGTATTCAACTCGTTCTCCGACCACAGCTCAAAAGAAACGTCGAGGCATACATGGACGATGTGGTCATCAAAAGCAGGACCAAGACAGACCTGGTCGCAGACTTTCAAGAAACATTCAACAATCTCTGAAAGTACCGCATGAAGCTGAACCCGGAGAAATGTATGTTCGGGTTTCCGTCAGGGAAGTTGCTCGAATTTCTCGTGTCTCATCGAGGGATAGAGGTGAATCCTAACAAGATTAGGGTCATCGACCAGATGAGATCCCCGGGCAGGTTAAAGGAGGTTCAAAAACTAATAGGATGCATTGCTGCTCTGAGCAGGTTTATCTCAAGGCTAGAGGAGAAGGGACTGCTGCTCTTCAAACTCCTGAAGAAAAATGACCACTTCTAATGGACGCCGGAGGCAGAGGCGGCATTCCAAGAGCTCAAAAGGTACCTCTCCTCCCCTCCCATACTGACCGCGACTTGACCCGACGAAGACCTTTTGCTCTATGTTACCTTAACACCACCGGTCGCGAGCGCGGTCCTGGTCATTGAGCAAGAAGGTCTCCAGCGACCAGTGTATTACGTCAGTGAGGTCCTGTACGACGTGAAGGCTCGGTACCCACAGGCTCAGAAACTACTATATGCCATCCTAATGGCCTCTCGCAAGCTCAGACACTACTTTTAGGCTCACAGAATTAAGATGATTTCCTCGTTCCCAATTAGGAAAATTCTCTATAATAGAGATGCGACAGGAAGAACAGCAAAGTGGGTAGTAGAGCTCAGGGGATTTGATCTCCAGTTCATCCCCCGAACGTCTATCAAGTCCCAGGCGATGGTCGATTTTGTAGCCGAGTGGTCGTCCTTCGAGCCCGAGCAGGTGCAGCGACCAGAGGCATACGAACACTAGACCATGCACTTAGACATATCGTTCACACTAAAGGGAGCCAAGGCTAGAGCGGTTCTAACCTCACCTACCGGCGACATCCTTAGGTACGTAGTTCAATTATATTTTCCAGCCACTAATAACACTATTGAATATGAGGGCCTCTTGTCCGGAATACGAGCAGCCTTCACATTTGGGATTAAATGACTATGGGCGATAGGGGACTCGCTACTAGTTGTGAACCAGGTGCAAAAGGAGTTTCAGTGCTCTCACCCAACAATGGCAGCATACCTTGCTAAAGTGAGAGGACTAGAGCGACGCTTCGTCGGCTTTGAGGACAACTTCCTAACCGATGAGTTAACCCATCTAGCTTCTTCTTGTGGACCTGTCCCAGTCGAAGTCTTTGAAGAAAGACTCTCACGACCATCCACCGCTATCTCGGGCCAAGGTGAAGGGGATGCTCCGCTCGAAAACAGAGCACCCGAGGCAACACCTTTGGAGGCAACGCCTCCTTCAGTGTCGTCGACCTCGGGCGGCCATCATATGGTCGCACCCTGGTCGGAAAAGCGTTCCGGCAACGATTCTATTGGCACACTGCCCTCCAGGATGCCTGCGAGCTACTGAAATGGTGCGAGTCGTGTTAGTAACATGACCGAAATACCAACCTACCAGCCCAAACACTGTAAACTATACCACTCTCTTTGCCTTTCGCTGTCTGGGGGCTCGATATCATGGGACCGTTCCTTAAAGCCCCAAGAAGTTTTGAGTTCCTGTTCGTGGCAATCGACAAATTCACTAAGTTGATCGAGGCCAAGCCCGTCAGGAAGATCACCGCCACAATAGCGATTAAGTTCATACGAGGGCTGATAGTGCGGTTTGGCAGTCCAAACCGTATAATCACAGACAACAAAACTCAGTTCGCCAATAGTGCTTTTCAAAACTACTGCGAATAGATCGGGACCAAAGTTTGCTATGGGTTTGTGGCTCACCCCCAAAGCAACGGACAGGTCAAAAAGGGTGAATGGGATGATACTGTAAGGGTTCAAAACTCAGGTCTTTGACCAACTTAAAAGCTATTCAAGATGCTAGGTGGACGAACTCCCCATAGTACTCTGGTCGTTACGAATGACCCCTAGCCGGGTCATAGCCGAACCCCCTTTCTTCCTGGTTTTTGGCGCCGAAGCAATGCTCCCCTCTGAAATCGCCCTTCAGTCGCCCCAAGTCAACAATTGCTCGGATAATGAGCAGGTGGCACGACAGGAGGATGATATAAATCTAATCGAAGAGTTCCACAATCACGCTCTAATTTGAGACGCCCGTTATCAGCAGAGCCTCAAACGCTACCATGACTGAAAAGTGCGGAAGCGAACACTGGTCGTAGACAACCTCGTCCTTAGGCAAATCTAGAATAAGATCAGTCAAAATAAACTCTCCCCCAAATGGAAGGGACCCTACAAAGTGGTCGTCATCACCTGATCTAGCGTGGTCAAGCTAGCTATGGAGGACGGCCATGAATTACACAACTCCTGGAACATCACCTTGTTGCGCAGTTCTATGTGTAGGGTCGCTCAAAGACAGGCTTGTCTTTCTATTTTATAGGACCTTCCGAACAAGGGTGAAATACAGCTTGTAAGTTCTTAAATTAAAAAAAAAATAGACTCTCTATTTTGCAAGACTTCACAACCAAGCCACAGGCTCCCGACATATTGATTATCCGACCATAGCACGCAACCACGCTCGACAGCCACTAAGAACACGACTAGCGTGCATAATAGAACAAGAACAAGCATCCAACCCCCATGCTTTTTCATTCATAGAATGGTTAGGTTACAGGCCAACTAGTTACATCCGATCGGACTAACTATCCTATTACATGCCTTCTCTATCCTCCCTGACTCAAGCAGCTAGCGCAAAGTTGACAGAAAGGGTCCGCCGAACTCTCACCTATATTTGCCCTTGAATGAGTCAAGGAACCTCTTATACTCCTTGGAGCGGCAGCTCACCACTCCGGGGATCGGACAACGACCGTCATAAGGTCCAGGGAAGGTGGCCGACGCAAAGACCCTGCTGGGGATGCTGACCGACACTGGCGCACCCTACAGACCTCCCTTCCGTTTCATCTCTGACTCTTCCTCTTCATCAATCTCCTTCTCCAGAAGGTCCAAATCGACCCCCTCTTCATCATCAGAGATATCGATAACCTCGGCCAAGGGATCCGCCCGGGCAGGAGATCGAGACGGACCGGTAGGGGGCGGCCTTCTTTGGAAGGGTGTGAGCTCGATGGTCGTCGGCTTGAACCTCGCAAGCATACCTGCAAAAACTACTGCCTCCAGAAGCACCACGGCGAGCGGATCCTTAAGCCGAAGGCGACTCTGCCCCCGCCGAGCCGTCCGAGATCATCAACCTCTCCAGTGATGAAGGAGGGGAGTACGCCATGGCCTCAAGGCTTGCAGACACTACGGAGCAGAATGTGGGACGGGATGGAGGCGAATGGACTCTAGGCACTAAAGGCTTGAGGGTGGGAAGGAAGGTGAGGGGGTGGTTCGAAAGTCCATCAAGCACTCCTCTTTTAAACCACAGCGTCACCCCAACCAGCGCGGCCTTGAAACCGCTCAAAACCCAAGGGGGCGCACAGAAGGAATCAAGAGTCCTTCAAGTCCAGCGACAATCAATGTCTCCCTCTCATACCCTCTTTTTTTCCCTCTCAGGATATTTAAACCTCCCCATGTGATGCGAAGTTCAGAGTTGCACTCTAAGGACTGACAGCGTTAATAACCACTCCCTAGGCAGACTACGTCTGCCCGGGGCCCAAGTGGTGTGACCAGGTCGGACCACGGTCACGAGGAAGCTCGGGGGCTACTGTCAATATATTAAGTAAAGGGGTACCCTGGCAAATGGATCCCGCAAGGGATATAACAGCCAGAGGCGTATATTTCTTAAAATTGGTCGGTTGCGCGACCAGGGGGTATGGTTCCCGCGACCAGTACAAGGCATACGTGATCAGTCTCCCTGCACCATCGCATAAACCCGCGACCAGCCTCACTGGTCGTAGGGCCGGATCTGACACAACTTGTCCAATTGCAATTATTGACATCCACTCAAGTGTTTTCTTTCTCAGGAATCAACTCCAGTGGATGAAGTCATGGACGGTATAGAGGGGTATTGTCCCATCTCATAGCATTAAATGCTACGGAGTGGGACTTTTGCAAGTCGACGCAGCACCGCACGACGGATGGGACGTTGTCAGCAAGCCAATCAAGCAAGTGGTCGGGGACAGCACAGAGGGGCATTATCCCATCCCTTAGCATTAAATGCTACGGAGTGAGACTTTGCAGACCAGCATAGCGGTGCATGGCGATGGGATATACTAAGCCCTCGGAGCAAGTGGACACGCCTGGTCCTCCATAATGATGGCTTGGGTTAGATATTAGGATGAGTAGGATATTCTGTTTGGACCCACATGTAAGTTCTCCTCCTCCCTACTATATAAAGGGATAAGGACCCTATTTGTAGAAAAAGGCATATCAAGTCTAGCAACCAGCTAGAATTACCTCTATAACTAATTGAGATCCTCCATAACACAACACACAGGATGTAGGGCTATTATCCTCCGAGAGGCTTGAATCTGTATAACTCCCTGTGTCCCTGAGTCCATCATACGCGCACACATCATTCCTGAAGCGCCATTCATGCACCCGTTGTCCAGCATACCCCGAAATCATTATCAGGGACTAACCCTTGACACATGTCAACCTCCAGAAGAGCTCTATCGCTGCTATTAGCTGCCAGCACATAGACTTTGATGAGATCCTTGGGATGTTCCCTGGGATAGTGACAACTTTCCTAAAGCAGTACCTTGGGTTGCCACTAAATTTAGGACGCTTGTGCCTTGTGCAATTGCAAACAATTCTAGATAAGGTAGCCCATCGTCTCTCTGGTTGGAAGCTGAAACTCCTAACTTCAGCTGGAAGACTAGCCGTAGTTAAGTCGGTTCTCTCCTCCCTGCCAACTTACCTCCTCTCTGCCATCAAGCCTCCTGGAAAATTCTATAAAGCACTGGATAAATTTCATCAGGGGTTTTATAGGTGGGAGCCGAGGAATGCAGCGGGGGGACTTGTAAGGTTGCATGGAACAAAGTCTACCAGTTGATAGAAAAGGGGGTCTAGGAGTCCTAGACCTGAAAAAAATCAGCTGGGCACTCTGCCTCCGATGGATGTGGTTTGAGTGGGTCAGACCGAGGAGCCCATGGATTGGTTTCCCGATCTCCTGTGATCCAGGAGACAAGGCCTTGTTCCGCTCTTACACTAAGATCTCCCTTGGTAACGAAAGAAAGGCTCATTTCTGGTGCTCTAGATGGCTGGACGAGGAAGCCTGAAAAGTTTTAGCTCCGACGCTATATAGACACTCCAAACGGAAAAATCAGACGGTTGCAAACGCCCTACAAGATAACAACT
Source organism: Phragmites australis (assembly GCF_958298935.1). Taxonomy (NCBI): domain Eukaryota; kingdom Viridiplantae; phylum Streptophyta; class Magnoliopsida; order Poales; family Poaceae; genus Phragmites; species Phragmites australis. The sequence continues at coordinate 31,492,264 of NC_084930.1, read as the reverse complement.
GGATTCGTGATCTCCACCACAACCTGATCGCCCACCTCATTGAAGAATTTGTGCAACTTTGAAACAAGGTCAGCAAAGTGCAACTGAGTCAAGCAGAGGACACAATAATTTGGACACTAACGGCGCATGGCTCCTATACTGCAAAGTCAGCATACAAAGCCCAGTTTGCGGACTTGCCAAGCAAAAGCTACAAAAAGCTCTTCTGGAAGGCTTGGGCGCCGCCAAAATACAAATTATTTGCATGGATTCTAATCCAAGACCGCATTTTGACAGCGCAACGTTTGCAACTGCGCCATTGCAAGAACCAATACTTCTGCCCAATGTGTGTCCGCAATCTGGAGATTATGGTTCATCTATTTATGGAATGCACAGCCTTTCAAAGGCTATGGTCATGTATAGCAGACTGGATACACGTACCTTCTCTACACCCAAATTCATGGGTCAATATGGGATCCATTGAGGCTTGGTGGGGTGAGCACGCCTACCAACCGAAAAGCTTGAAGAAGGGCGTCAAGATGTTAATCATCTTGATCCTTTGGGAGAGGTGGAAAGAACAAAACCGTCGGATCTTTCACGGAGATGAACTTACGAAGGGCGCGTTGCTGCATAGAATTCAAGAGGAGGCAATGACATGGTGTATGGCGAGTGCTCATGCTTTAGCAACCCTCAGGAATAGCCGAGAAAACTATTAAGTGGCTTTTCCTTGGCTTCTTTTTTTTCTTAGCCATGTGCCCGGCTCTATGGCCTTGTATGTGTAAACTGTAGGCATCTCTGATGCCTTTATTCCCTTCTTTCTAATATAATCGTCACATGGTGGCTTTCAAAAAAAAGTGAGTGCATTTTCTTTTAAAGAATCCAGTAGCTTTGTCATTCACTAAAGGATAGATGAGGCTATGAGCACCATTCATATATTCTTACTCCTCTCAATTTGAAGTGGCAAAATTCTTGCTGCCTATTTTTGGGAAAAATGATAGCCGAGATAGCTGATCAAGACTCGATAAAGAGCTTATCCAACATAATTATTTACTTCAAAAAATAAGGATGAAAGCTTTGTATGTTTCGTTGCAAGTTCCTGACTAAAAATTGAACTTAGATGTACTGAAATAATCAAATTACTCGAAAAAAAAAAAGGAACCAGTCACAATTATCTGTTAAAATGTACACCTTGCCGCACTAGATCATACAAGTAATCAAGTTAAAAGTTAAGTGGGTCCTAAAAAAGAACAGTTAAAAGTTAAGGGCACAAAATCAATGCTTAGTGCTCCCTCTGCACAATGATTTCCCATTCGTCGTAGTGCTGATCTTGGTCGGAAAGAAATTGGCAATCAAAACAGACATTCTCAAAATGCACAACTAATAGGAAAAAGGAAACTGAAGAAAAAGGTGGGTGCCTAAAGACAAAAGAGCAAGAATGTGGCTTGGCTTTCTCCTCGGTGGAGGATGATGTTTCAATAAGTGGTAACACTAAAACCCGACCAAATGATATGTACAAGCATATATAGCAGGATAAGGTATGCATACCTTTGTCCAGAGCTACAATATCTGCTGCTTTCTCGAAAAGACTGGTGACAACTGAGAGGTGTTCATCTGCAAAAGGCTTGGCAAGGGTACAGATTTTACAGCTGATGGTGACTAGTATGCTCCGTCAATCTGAAAACCCTATGCACATAAACAGAATGAGCAACAGTAATTATTGCAGAGAGAAAACCAGTAAATACTGCATAACAAAAAAGTTGCAGGAGCCGAAGATTTGATCTTAACGATAAGCTAACTCAGTTTTTTTTTCAAGCCAAATTTAAAGGCCTGATCAATTTGGGCTGAACCATAAGTGGAATCATCTGAAGCAAAGCGATTCAATGAAGACGTATATAAGTGCAAAAATAGGATATAAGATCACGATACAGAGACAAAGATTCTTACCGAGATATTTGTATCAAACTATCAATCATGTGCCACTACTTCATGTTGAGAGTTTCAGACCAATCATGAAAAAGGATGACAATATCTGCCTTCAAAACTGAGTATCTTGTGATCACAGATGAATGGTGACGATTGCTCCGACCATTCCAGATCATCAGATGATCAGCATGCATAGCACTATCAAACAGCTCAAAGGATCAGGATGGATAGAATCATAGAACAATACAATAGGTACATCTCCATTTTATTTTTTTCACCAGCTCCATTTTATTTTTTTCACCAGCTAGTGGTGCAGCCTCCTCAGTAACAATCTAGTGGTGCAGCCTCCTCAGTAATAATGGTCTTGTGGATAGACTTGCAATAGCTTTGCAGTCTTGGATACAATGGATATTTACCACAGTTCTCTCAGAGAACCCTGTGTCTCTGAACCATGACAACCTCTTGAGTGCAAATTATACAGCTCACACAGATGCAACATTATCACAATATCCAAGTCTGGATCACTATCGCGAACATCAGAAATCACACCTGTGCATAAAAAAGACCGCGGCACTATGTTTTCTAATACAATATTGTGACATCGACATGAATTTATTTTTAGGCTCACATTAATATCAACACGCAGTGTCCGCTCATGGCAACAGAAAACTATTCCACAATTTTGTCCCCTGTTTCTTAAGGGGCTAACTGACACCAAGTAAATAAACAGCTATGGTAACTGGCACCAGTAACTCTGATAAATAAACAGCTATAGCAATCTTTATATAGTGCAGGTTGCAGAACAAGTGGAATTTGTACTAGTGACTGCCTTGGTTGAGCTGGAACTTTGTGATGCTGATCATCTCTTGAATCAAGTGTAGCAGTTCAGGTTACATGTCACTGCGTACATTCGATTGCACGGGCATTGGGCTCCCAGCCAAGAATGATTTGAAGAGTGTAAGAGCCTGTTTGGGCCGATGAAGAGGAACTTCATGACCTGCGCCCCTCACAGTCACAAAGGTGAGTCCCTTGTACCCTTGACTCCAGCCACCAACCTGTTTAAACATAGAAGAAATCAGAAACTAGGAATGGAGAATGTATACCCCAAAGAAGAACATATGGTTGGAGCAAGTAACTAACAAACGATAGTAAGAAATTCTGCATTATAAAGGCCCATGAAATACAGTGGTTCCCAATTAAGAAGGAAAACATTACAAGTAGCATGTGACCAAGATTTGGGGATTTCCCAAACATGCATTCCAATCTGACCTAGGAGGTCAAGTAGAGTATACGTACAGGCTTCTACAGGGCCAAAAGCTTATACTTAATGGGCTCAATGAAAGGTTAGAAAGCAATATTATGTTCTGAAAACATACTGTGGATTAAAACACCTTACGAGTACCAAATACAGATTGCAAGACTTCCCTCATCCAGGAGCAAGTGTTCTACATCCAGTGGTTCCCTTCCCTACCAGTATTTCCCACAAAAATCTCAAAATCTGAGTAACATGTGACAGACCAAATTTAGGACTGACTAGAATAGATTATGTGCATTGCTACGGATTATGAACAAATATTTATGTAAAAGTTAAACATGTAATATCAATGAATGGGGATGAAAAGTTGCAATCAAAACTAAAATGAGGTCTCAAATATAAATACAGTTGACAATTCATTCATGGATTATGCAGGGAAGAGGTGCCATAGTTATGGATGTACAAATCTAAGGTAGCAGTAATGGATAGAAAACAAGAAATGAGGTCTGAGATCTATCCGATGGACAATATAATTATCCCTTTTCTTTTTGCAACAATGGGCTGCATAATTCTGATGGCAAGGATGACTGTGTGGGAGGAATTGGTCCAGCTTTGTAGGTAAGCAAGATGTAGCCGCAAACAGAAAGGACAAATTATGCACAAACAAACCAGAAATTTGAACATGCATAGATTTAAGCCACCACTACAACTGAACACCCACGGATTTTAGGTGAAGCCCCTACCTCGCCATCATCGTCATACCAAGCATACCAAGGAGTTACTGTTGAAAGCTTGAGAGCATCAATACTGTATCTAGTTGATGTCACTGGAATCACTGCATCTGTATCTCCACTGGACAAAGTTGAAAAAAATAAAAATTACAACATGAGAAAACATTCCTATCTTTATCTATCATCTATGAAATACTTTCTTTTACGATTTTCATATACATAAATAAAGTGGTTCCTTGAAAGAAGTGTTACCTCTTGTTTATACCACACAACCATGTTAATTGGACAAAAAGTACTAACAGTAGAACTAAGTTATACCTACGTATAATACAACAAATTTATACCTAATTTTCTGGAGTCACAGCATATTAGCTGCACCTCCAATGCTGCACAGAAATACATGACTTATTTTGAGCCAAGAATAACCAAATCCTAAAACTCTGCTAAATAACATAATTTAGTACCAGATCTATGTTTGTGTGGATAGGCTTGTAGGAATCACCTGAACATCCATATACGAAGCCCATACTGTATAAGTTCATGGTAGATATGCAGCACAGATCTTTCGCAGTCCCCCCAATGAGTACTAACGACTTCGCTGTGGAGGATGTCAAATCGAAATGTTAAAAGAATAGACAACAAAAAGAAACATGTCTGTTGATATGCTTATCAGCGTTTGGTGTCATTGACATTCATGTCTTCCAATTCAGTTAGTATATGAAATAACCATGAGAAATGAAAAGTCCAATCCCAGTAATGCATTCATTTAAAAAGCATAAACATGCAGCAATAGAATTTCTAGTACAATCATCAAGATCCATATATTCTTGTTGTAGTAATAAGATGAACAACCACATCATGAGGTAGGAATCAAATTGATCATCTCTTATTCTTGCCTAAATAAACAGTATACCTACAACTACGAAAAGATAATAACCATATCAACAAGGTTGCAAACTTATAAGCTGAATAGCTTGTTAATTCATCATCCGGAATTCAGGATCCAACATGTCAGGGTAATGACAACATCAGATATGTAAAGTACAGTAATAAGAGTTACCTGCAGGTCTCCCATTTTGATTTGCCAACGACGGGACTTACATGAAGTGCCTTTTGAACCTCAGCAAGATTGAAGTATACAATTGAATGCTTTTCAGTGCATGGATCATACTGCTCTCCAATTTTTCCAACAGACTATTAAAAGACATCACGACAATGAATCAGATAAACAGAATATATGTGAAATTGTCAATTCATCAGTGATAAGAGTTTAAATATCATGAGCACCCATTTGCACAATCACACACAGAATGAACTATATAGACCTGGGTTCACAATACAGATTAAAACTCAATACCCTAACCAGAACTAGATGCCAGATGTGACCCAATGAATTCCACCAGATTCTGGTGGATTTCCAATTTGTCCTTAAAACTTGTTTTAAGCATCCTCTCTCATCTCACATAAATCGTGTTCTATGCAATCCATTTAAAAACAATATACATATACCCTGATTCTGCTGGAGTTGCAGCTTCTGGATCCCATCTGGGAATACCGAATCATGACAGGGTTGTGAACCAGATCAAGACATTCCTTTTCGTTCTAGTTTATGTAAGTCAATTTTGCGCCTAAGTGCGGAACTCTAAAGAAAAACTAAGTGAAAACAGTGTGTCTAAAACTGCAACATTCCTTTTCATTTTCTGGAGAAAACAATGGCCATGCGACTTAGTTAGTTACACATGCATATGCAGTTGAGTCAAAATGCATGTAATATGGCTTGAGTTTTGGAGCTCAAAAACATACATGTAGCCTTTTCATCACTTTGTTCTTGGAGGCGGCAAAAGATGCATGACAAGTAGGTGTGAAGATGCTGTATGAATCAATGTTCCCAGCTTCAGTGCTAGCAATATCAAGAATCTTCTCACACTGTGGAGATGTATGCACAAAGGACTCAAAGTCACAGAAAATATTCAGCAGCCTGTATGTTTGATCGGAGATCAAGCCGGTGGTCCACATGAATTGAAATAATCCATAGTGATCATGGAAATCATCCGTCAGAGCATTTCCTACCTGCACGAAATGGCATCAGACATAGTGAAAAGAGACTAAAAATTCTGGTTCCTGGTCTTACATATTGATATTTTTTTTTCTCGAATACGCAGGAGAGCTGCGAATCTTTGTATTAGATAGGGAAGACGGGTCCAAACAGAAAAACCTCCAAATGGAGGCACACACACACAAACCCTCACATCCACACAAAAGGCACACACACACCTACAAACTCACCCAAGGACACCCACACACTAATTAAGCCAAAACTCAGCTAAACCTTTTGCGCCTGCAGAACACCATAAAGGGATTTCTTCTCTAATTCCACGAAGGACTTCTTGCGACCGAGGGGCTTTTCCATTGAAGACACAATCATTGCGGTGTTTCCATAGCCACCAAGTCCCAAGAATGACAAGGGAACCAAAGCCTTTTTTGCATCTTTTCGCTACTCGATGGTGAGCCCAACGCCACCATTCAGAGAAGATAGTATGCTCACTGGATGGTGCTAGATGCTGTAGGTTCACATGAGAGAAAAGCTCGAACCAAACTTCTCTCGCAAGAATACAATCAGTCAAGATATGCTGTGCAGTTTCGTCATCTTGATCACAAAAGGAGCACCGGACCGGATGAGGCAACCCTCGACGCGCCAAACGATCCGAAGTCCGACAACGATTGCGAATAGCCAACCATAAAAATAATTTGCACCGTAAAGGTGCCCATGATCTCCATAGCCTCTTCCAAGGTTCAAAAGTAATGGCACCAGTGAAGAAGGCCCTGTATGCCGATTTGGAAGAGAAAAGCCCGGAAGAGGTATGTTTCCAGTAGTGAATATCATCCCTATCGGGGATCAGAACCATCTCCTCTAAAATATCCCAAATGTGTAGGTAATCCATTATGACTTGAACCGAAAGAGCTCCCTGAATATCCCTGATCCAAGTCCGGTTTAGCAAGGCTTGTGCAACAGTTCGCCGATTCAAAATTCTGTTAGGAACTGCTGTCACCAAAACAGGGGCAAGATCAAGTAAAGACTGACCATGAATCCACCGATCCGTCCAGAAAAGAGTATTCTCACCATTCCCAATCTGAGTTGTGATTGAAATGGCAAACATGGCCAACGTATTAGCATGGAAAGTAAGCTGCAAGCCATGCCAGGGACGATTTGGATCTGTTTTTTGAAACCATAACCACCTCATGCGAAGGGTCCAACCGAGAATTTCTAAGTTATGAATCCCAAGTCCTCCAAGGTCAATAGGCCGGCAAACTTTATCCCAGGCCACAAGACAATTGCCACCATTTACCTTCTCGCGACCTTTCCATAGGAATGCCCTTCTGATCTTATCAATTGCCCGAACCACCCATTTCGGAAAATCAAAAGCAAAGAGAACATAGATGGGGATGGCTGTGAGAACCGTACGAACCAGAATAGTCCTTCCAGCTTTATTGAGAAGGGCTGCCTTCCATCCCGGCAACCTGTCCGCAACCTTCTCAACCAAAGGAAACAGGTCCGAACTTTTTAGCTTTTTGTCTGACAGGGGTAGGCCGAGATAACGGCAAGGAAAAGAAGCCGTGGGGCAAGGAAGAGTAGCCTCAACCGTGTCCATCACGCCCATGTTACAATGGATGGGAATAACCGAAGATTTCTGCAGATTAGTATGCAAACCAGGAGCATTACCAAAGAGATCAAGCAAGGACTTGGTAAGACCCATCTCCTCTTGAGATGGCCGAATAAAGAGAACAACATCATCCGCATAAAGAGAAAGTCTATGCCTTGGAGCTCTGTTGGATAGGGGTTTGAACAGTCCCAACTCACCGGCCTTAGAGATCATGCTATTTAACACATCCATCACAATAATGAATAACATTGGCGAAAGGGGATCCCCTTGGCGCAGTCCACGGCGGTGCTTGATCACCTCACTGGGCTGACCATTAAGAAGAACCCGGGTGGTAGCTGAGGATAGAATGTGAGAGGCTAGATTACACCAAGGCCGGCCGAACCCCAAGTAGCTTAACACCTCCAAAAGAAATGACCATGAAACTGAGTCGAAAGCCTTTGAGATATCAAGTTTGAGGAGCAACCGGGGATTCTTTTGACGGTGAAGGAGCTTCACAGTTTGTTGAACCAAGACAAAACTATCATGAATACATCGACCTCGAACAAAAGCATTTTGATTTGGAGACACCAGGGAGGAAAGCCGAGGGGCAAGACGGTTAGCCATGAGCTTCGCAATCAATTTAGCAAAACTGTGGATGAGACTTATTGGTCTAAAATCTTTTGCTTCAATGGCATCAGCTTTCTTTGGAAGCAGAGTCAAGAAAGCAAAGCACATCTCTATGTAGATGTGAGCATTAGATATACTTGTGGCCACTTATTTACATCTGTATATTTCATAGCTCCACTGATGGAAAGATACAAGAACATAAATGAAAAATGAAATCGAGTCGAAGGCAATGTTGGATTTGATCCTGCGAGAGATGGGTCGGAAGAATACACACACAAGCACACACTGGACACAGGAGTTTTCTAGCTGCTAACTGCTTCTGATGATTTAGATGCTTTCTAAATCCAACAATTAGTACCAGAGCCAGGGTTGATCAATCCCGGCGATGTCGGCTCCTACGAGTGGTGCGGCTCCGAATCCCCCTCGGCGCTTCAACAGCCGCCGCCATGACGATTGCGACACCGAGATTTCAGTGGAAGTGATGTGGTCATCCATCGTGTGGTCAAGGAGGTTGGCGGCACGTCGTACCCGATCTTCACATGGAGCAACTACGCTAACTGGAGCCTACTCATGAAGGTCATGTTGCAGGCTCGCGACCTCTGGGACACAATGGAGTTTGGCAATGTGGATTTCCAGGTTGACCACATGACGCTGGAGGCTATCCTCCACGTCATTCCCCAAGAGATGATCGGCACGCTCACTGTCAGAACGAGCACCAAGAAAGCCTGGGACGCCATCAAATCGATGCGTGTCGGTGACAATCGTGTCAGCAAGGCCTTGGCGCAACAGTTGCGGAAGAAATTCGAGGCAGTTTCATTCCGTGACGGGGAGACGATCGACGGTTTCACGATGCGTCTCTCCGGCCTCGTCACCAACCTCGCCACACTTGTAGAAATGATGGAAGAATAGAAGGTGGTAGAAAAATATCTGCAAGTAGTCCCCAAGAGATTTTTGCAGATTGCTCTATCCATTGAGACTCTTCTCGATCTCTCGACGCTCACGCTGGAGGAAGTGACTAAGAGGCTAAAAGCGGTGGAAGATCATCTCGATACGGAAGAATCCCCTGCCGTTGGCGGAAACCTCCTCCTCACAGAGGAGCAATGGCTCGCGCGCATGAAGGAGCGGAAACAGGGCGAAGGGTCCTCGGGCAACGTAAATGCCTGTCGCCGTGCGCGCATCGCGGAAGAACGGGGGAGGTGGCAGCTCTGATGGCAAGAAGGCCGCGCGTGATCTCACTCATGACAAGTGCCACAATTTTGGGCCAAGAACTGTCAATCGCCCAAGGAGCAGGCTTATTTGGCCCGAGTAGAGGAGGAAGAAGACGAGCCTGCGCTCCTCATGGCGCAGATGTGCGCTCTCAGTGATGCGCAGGAGCCACCGCCAAGCCACGTCCACCTAAACGAGCCGCGCGCACAAATCCACCTTGGTGCTAGCGACAACGGTGACCACCTAAAGGGTTGGTACTTTGACACGGTGCCACCAACCACATGATGGATCGCCATGATGTCTTCGCAAAGATCAATCCAGGTGTGGTCGTGTGGTGGGCTCCGTTCGTTTTGGAGATGGCTTGGTGGTCGACATCCGCGGCTGTGACACCATCCTGTTCACTGGGAAGAAAGGAGAGCACAATGTGCTCTCCGGCATCTACTTCATCCCACAGCTAAAGAACAACATCATCAGCGTGGGCCAGCTAGACGAGGGTAGCTCCAAGGTGCTAATCAAGGATGGCATCTTGCGGATCTGGGACTGCCAGCGTCGCCTCCTTGCCAAAGTTCGTCGCAGGCACAACCGGTTGTACATCATGTGCCTCGACATTGCCCGTCCCATCTGTCTCGCAGCGCACCACGATGAGAATGCCTGGCGATGGCACGCGCGCTACGGCCACATAAGCTTCAATGCACTCTGGCGGCTGGCACACCATGAGATGGTGCGAGTCCTGCCGTAGCTGGAGCACGTCGAGCAGTTGTGCGACACGTGCATCACCACCAAGCACTGCCGAGCTCCGTTCCTGTCAACAAGCCAAGTATCGGGTGAAAAAGCACCTCGACCTTGTCCATGGAGATCTTTGCGTCCCCATCACGCCGGCGACACCAGGTGGACGTCGTTTCTTCTTGCTGATGGTGGATGACGTCAGCCGCTATATGTGGCTGATGCTCCTGGCTACGAAGAGCGACACGACGGTGGTGATCAAGGCGATCTAGGTGAAGGCGGAGGTGGAGAGGGTCGGAAACTTTGCGTCCTCCGCACCGACAACGGTGGTGAATTCACGCGCCACTGCGCGGATCGCGGCGTCCAGCAACACTTCTCCGCGTCGTACAGCCTACAGTAGAACGGCGTGGTGGAGAGGTGCAATTAGTCGATCGTCACGACAGAGCATGCCAGTAGAGTTTTGGGGAGAGGCGGTGAGCACCACCGTCTTCCTGCTCAATCGCGCACCGACGAAGAGCCTGGATGGCATAACACCGTTCAAGGCATGGCACGGCCGGAAGCCGATGGTGAGCTTCTTGCGTACCTTCGGTTGTCTTGTGTACGTCAAGGCGGCGTGACCGCATCTGCGGAAGCTTGATGACAGAAGCACGCCCTGTGTCTTCATCGGCTACGAGCGTGGCGCAAAGGCGTACCGCCTCTACAACCCAAGCACCAAGTGCGTTCGCATGTTGCGAGATGTGACCTTTGACAAGGATGCCGGATGCAGCTAGGAGCGTGGCTCCATCGAGCGATTTCGTCGTGGAGTTCATGGTGAGTCAAGTGCAACTCCCAGCGGCTGACGGGTCCACCTCAGTCGGAGGAGTAACACGAGCGGCGGAACCACCTGCACCAAGTCCAGCGGCGGCCGATGCGTTGCCCAGAACACCGAGCGGCGAATCTACCGGGGAGACGGACTTCATCACGCCACCACCGAATGATAGCGTCAAGCTCGACGCACACCACGGTGACAGCCCAGTACGTTATTGCATCGTCGACAAGCTACTCGGCGGCCGGGGAGCTCCAGCAGGATACGCTACCCACGTCATGGACGACGCCAAGCTACACCTGGCGAGCATAGGAGAGACAAGCTCCTTCGTTGAGGCGGAACGTGATGCAGCATGGCGAGCAGCGATGCTGGAAGAGATGAAGTTCGTTGAGGAGAACAGGATATGGACGCTGGTGGAGCTGCCGCGTGGACACCGTCCATTCGAGCTCAAATGGGTGTTCAAGCTCAAAAAAAATGAAGTCGGGGTTGTGATCAAGCATAAAGCCCGCCTCGTCGCAAAGGACTATGTGCAGCAGCCGGACGTGGACTTTGAAGAGGTATTCGCACCTGTTGCCCATCTAGAGTCTGTGCGCCTGCTGCTGGCGCTAGTTGCCCAAGAGGAATGGCAGGTCCATCACATGGATGTGAAATCAGCATTTCTCAACGGTGAATTGGAGGAGGAAGTGTGTTGCGCAGCCGCTGGGGTTCGTCATCGCCGGAGAATAGCACAAGGTCATGCGGCTGCGGAAGGCGCTCTACGGCCTGCGACAAGTTCCGCGTGCATGGAACGTGAAGCTCGACAGCACATTGAGGGCTCTCGGCTTCAAGCAAAGCGCGCGCGAACATGCGACGCATGGCAACACGCTACTGCTCCTAAGGGTCTACATGGATGATTTGATCATCACGAGATTGGCAAAAGAGGAGATCGATCGATTCAAGACAGAGATGAAGACTCAATTCAGGATGAGCGACCTCGGTTTGCTCTCCTTCTACCTTGGGATCGAGGTCCAGCAGAGCAACAGCGGCGGCGGCATCACATTGTGCCAAGCGCAATACGCCACTCGAATCCTAAAGATGGCGGGGATCAGAGACTGCAATCCCGCTCACACCCCGATAGAGGAACGACTCAAGCTTAGCCGCGAGAGCACGGTAGCAGAAGTGGACGCGATGGAGTACAGGAGGCATGTTGGAAACCTCCGCTACCTCGTACACACGCGGCCGGATCTCACCTTCAGCGTTGGGTTCGTGAGCCGCTTCATGGAGCGACCAACTCAGAAGTATATGACGGTCGTGAAGAGGATCTTGCGCTATGTTGCCGGGACGAGCAACTACGTGTGCCACTACGGGAAAGCAAAGGAGGGATGGCTGGTCGGCTACAGTGACAGTGACCTCGTCGGCGACATTGATACGCGAAAGAGCACTTCTGGTGCTCTATTCTTCTAACGACAGTTTGGTGAGTTGGCATTCTCTCAAACAAAGGGTGTGTGGCTGCAGTAGTGGCGGCGACATACCCTGCTTCACAGGACGACAGGGCCAAGACCCTCTATTTGAGAGAATGCCAACTCACCAGGCTGTCGCTAGTGTGGTTGGCTCGATTGTTCGGCGACTTCAAGGGGAAACCTGTCAACACCGTCAAGCTCAAGGTTGACAACCAATAGCACTGAGCAAAAACTCATGTGTCCAATATGTGTTCTTCCGACCCACCTCTCGTAGGATCGAATCCAACAGGCAAGCTTATCAAGTGATCTCCATTGATATACCACGAAAGCAATGAGGAAACATAGTAATTAGCATATGGGTAGTAATTAACATATGGGTAACAGGCAAAGGTCAGTCCACCATTGCATAAGGCCAACATACAAAGTTTCCTTGACCATAGAAGATATGTACCAGATGTATTACTCTTGATTTGCAAGTTAAAAGTTCAGGGATCTTATAGAAAAAGACACGGGATATAAGGGACAACAAAACTGCAAAGCAAATTATAAACATGAGGGCAAATAACTAATTTGGGCCTTCAAAAAAGCATATTCCTAAATTATCAAAATACATGATGAAATTGGAGAAATAAATGCAGAATCACGAAAATCATACCATGTAGCCCTTTAGATTAATTGATTTGTCTTCGGTAGCCTCATGGTGCCTCTTTATGGCTTGAGCCAATTGAGGAACGTAGTGACCTAACCAAATTGGAGTTCCATCAAAGTTTTGGATTTTTTTTCAAGAAGAAAAGTAAGTGGCAGATATACAAGAAACAGACGTTCATAGGAAAAAAAATCTACTGACCAGCATAACTCTCTCCCGTCAAATAAAATTCACGACCCTTGTACTGTGGAAATCGTTCAAGCCACTTAAGTAAGAACGCCAATGAATCCTTGGCTGTAAAATATTGAGGGCACCAGTGAGCAAAATCTAATAACATTACATTCAGGGACCAGGAATCTCATGTAAACTAGATGATAGACAGTGTAGACAGTGCAGGGACTACAATACCAGTCCTCTCATCCCCATTTCTTAAAGCATCGTCAGAGGTGTTTGAATATGAATAGCCAACACCAACCGGTGAATCAAGGAACAATAGATTTGCAACTGCAAAATTAAAGAGATTATTAACAAATCTGTAATTGAAGTATGAAGCTGGAGTTCAATAGTATATAAGAACTGATTTGTTTTATGAAAACAAGGAAGGATTGTAAGAATGAAACTTAAGCTTTAATCCGATATGATTATTTGCAACAACCCAAGGAATCCAAGTCATCAATAGAGAGAGAGAGAGAGAGAGAGAGAGCTCAGTGGTCAAGTGGCAGTTTGCATCCAACAGAGACGTGATCAATTCCTCGACAATTAGAGGCAATAATTTGTGCCAAGAAGACTGAGCTTACAGTTTAAGGATGGACAAACTATCAGTTTACAAGTGAAACAAGGACAGGTTCAGTCTTTGATTCTCCATTCTATTGTATATTCTTTTAGAGGAAACATAAGCTGGGCATTTAAATAACCAGAGTTACCAAGATAAGTTTAAAATGCAGAAAAATCAATTGGCAGGTACTTCCTCTGATCCCAAATATAAGTTGTTATGTGCGGGGTTATTGTTCGCCCGAGCAGGATTACTGTTCCTGTGTGTGAACAGTAATCACGGCAGCAGCAGGACTTCAGATTAGGATTTATCTATTCAGTTTGTTAGTTTGAATCAGATTCAGTCAGAGATAGGATTAGAGATCGGTTAGTTTAAACTAGATAAGAATTAAAGATAAGTTATAGTTGGATTTGAATGAGGTCTTTGTAGGCCTATATAAGGCGCACAGTTGCCACCTTTTGTAATCAAGCAAAAAAGAATTAATCTAGTCTCCCCCAATATTCTAGGTCTCCCCAATATATGATCTAATCCTCCCCTAGCAGTCGATGCCGGCTGACTATCCTTCGGTGGATGTTTATCCTGACAAAGTCCATTAGGACGTCAACACGGTCTCCAATATAACGCTTTGACTAGCGATATCTATAGAAATATATTATTTCAAATAGAAAGAGTTATATATTATGAAAGTATTTTTCATGATGAATCCAATAATGTCAATCTTATGTTGTCAATCTATATCCTTTTTTTTTAATTGACAGTCAAAGCTTAAAAAGGTTTGGCTTAGGACAATCCTAAATAGACTTACATTAGGGATCAGATATAGTATCTTTAAAAACCCATTAACAGTTGTGAGTTGTGACCCTTTCTGCAATTATACCAGACTACCAGTCTGCCCATCAATAATGCAGTTGCCCACTGCCAAGACTAAAAATGCTAGCTATTACTGGAGTTGAAGAGCTTCTGTAAAATATAGTGATATTGCTGCCAAAGAGAGGTTTATTTTTGTAATAGAAAACTTTGCTATTTACTGATACCATCTGCAATCCAACAATCCATGCAGATCCGAAACGTAAGTTAAATCAAAGATAACAGCATATCGAGAAATATTAAAAACTGGAAATGGTGGTACTGTTCGAGACCAAATTTTCATTGATTGGGTGCTACCTTTGTTCCAAGAATAAGGATTCAGATGTACACCCTTTCCATCTGCATTAACATGGAAAGGTCCCACTTCTTCTCCAAGTCCAAAGGCAATTGACGAGCATCCAGGCCCTGGAAGATTACATGTAGTAATTTAACCATTACATTCTCACTGCAGTATAACAGATGAACTTCGGTAAAGAGGTTAATAACACAGATAAGTTTATCAATAACACAAGGGAAACATATTGCAAATTCAGTGCCAACCCCGGTAAGCTGAAGTTTACCCCAACTCCCCAAAATCTCATGATAATGCATCCATCCAATACCTAACATGAACTACATACAATTATACATCACGATAATCGATTCCAACGTTGCCCTCAATTGCCCCCAAAACCCAACAATGAATAGTAATAACAAACAAATCACGCTACAGCGCGCGGTCAGTCCGCGGGTACCTACCTCCGTTGAGCCAGAGCACGAGGGGCTTGGACCCCGGGTCCTGCGCGGCCTCGAAGAACCAGTAGAAGAGCGCGGCGCCGCGCTCCTCGCTGACGGTGACGTACCCGGCGTAGTGCGCGAAGCTCGCGTTGAAGGCCTGCCCCGGCACCCGCGGCACCCGGTCCCGCTCCTGCTCCACACGCCACGCCGCCTCGCTTCCGCCCGCTGCGGCAGAGACGGCGGCCACGAGGAGGAGGAGGTGGAGTCCGATGGCTCCGGCGGATCGGGAGGCGCTCGTCATCGCGGCGGCTCCGGGGCTCGTGCAACCGCGGGGTAGCACACTAGCAGTGAGAATGTAGCGGCCGCGGCGGGTCGCACGGCGCGGGAGCCGTTGCGGTTGGGTGAAGCGAGAGGGGAACAGCAGAGCAGGTGGACCGCCGTCTGCCGCCGCGAAGGGTCCGGTGAGCAGGAGCAGTCGGGAGCGGATGGTTTGTGCTTGGTGCGGCTGCGTTTGCGTCGCGTGGAGCACTGGAGTGCCGTAGGCACGACGCGGATGGCTTTTAAGGCATGCGTACGTTCACGCACGTGGGCACGTCCTCCGCCCGGCCGCCACATGTTTTCCGGAGCATGGATAAGTTATTTACAATTTTACTGACACCGTACTAAATAGTTATATATGTATATCTATTTGTATACTGATTGTATCTAAGTTTTGGATAATCTATTTGTGGCCGAAGAAGACTATGAATATCGTAACGCTCCACGGGTCGTGCTCAGCCGCAAAACGGCAAACGACGCAGATTTCAATAAAAGAAAAAGACAAACCTCAATCACATGATTTAAGGAGAGATCATATGAATCCACGAAATATAATGTCGCTTTTGTGATGATGTCAGCAACTAAAGTTTGTTGTGTTTGCTTTGAATCAACGTATCTTTTCCATCGAGTACCCGTTTCAAGTTCCCTTTACACCATTGTGTTTCATACGATGAGCTCAACGAAACGAGATTCATTTTATATATGTTTTGGAAGCTTTTACATATGCTAATAACTTATGTGTAAACTTTCTATTGAATCATTCACATAAGTTACTACCGTATACTCATATAAGTCGCTACTTATAAATATTTACTAAAATTATTAAAAAAAGTTGTTGTTAACTTGATATTAAATTGTTGTTAGTATCTTTTGTAATTACTGGTAACAAGTTTATCGAACATAAGTAGCAACTTACATAAAGTATCAAGTTGCTAGTGAGACTGTGTAGCAACATATTTAGAAACTATGTAGCATGCAATTTATATTTAATTAATGTCTATGTAACAACTTATGTAGAGACAGCATAGAAACTTTTGTTGTATATCTTATAGCAATTTATATAGAGATTGTGTAATAATTTATATTGTATGTCTAGTAGTAATTTATATAGAAACTGAGCATCATGGGTAACTTATATTATATGTTTAATAGCAACTTATGTAGAGAATTCATTAGCAAAGTTTGCAAGTAAGTTGTTATCACCACTATATGTAGCAACTTATTCGGAACTGTGCAAAAAAAACTTCAAATGACATAGCAACATTAGTTATAAAAAAATTGCAGCAACTTATGTTAAAAGTTCATTAGCAAGTTTATACATAAGTTGTCAGCACATTATACATAAATCGCTAGGACATATAAAATAGCTATGAAACATATATAATATGAGTCTTGTTTTATAGGTCTCTTCGTAACTAATATAATGGTGCAAATGGAATTAAAAATGGATACCAAATGAAAGAGTTACGGATATTTAAAGTGGTCAAATCAACTAGTACAAACACACTAACTAGCTTGATGACTTCTGTGCATATGTAGCCCGAAGCCTCCCGAACGTGTTCTGCTCTTCCGTCCGGCCCACGTGATAAGTAAATTTCCCACCTCAGCGCCGAGCGAAACCCTAACCTGAAACCAGTCCCCTAGCAGCGACGACAGCTGTCGAGGCTGGGATGACGGCAACGCCGCTGGCGTGGCCACGGCTGTAGCTGAGGCGACATTGCGGCCGTTCATGTACAGCCCTCGGCCAGGAAGAGGCTAACCTCGCCCTTGCTCGCGTCCTACAGGAGCAGGCAAGCGACGATGAGATCTCGCGACCTTTGGCCATTCCTAGGGTTCTTTGACCCCTGCGATTAACATATGCTTCAGATCAGTGCAGGATGGGCATACATGTTGCTTCAGATGAATGAGGGCAATGGTGAGGGTAGCGACTATGGAAGCTTCGAGCCCGGGAGCTACGAGTACGATGAAGAGAGTGAGGAGCTGGAGCACCACCTCCGTGTCCACCAGCACGAGCACCCGATGGGTGATGGTGAAGGCGAGGACGAGGGTGTCGAGGGAGCCAAGCGGAGCGACTACAAGGAGGAGTTCGGAGAGGATGAGGAATTGAAGCCAGAGGTAGATCCTACCGAGTTTGAGGACGATGAGGCTTATGCGTGTGCACTGCAGGATGTTGAGGAGCGTGAGGTTGCTGCCCGGCTCATGGTTACATTTCGTCCCAGTTCAGTTCATAGTTTAGATGGTTGTTGGTTTACAATTTTGGTTTTCTTTTGCAGGGCGAGCAGTGGATGTGGAGCATGAGGAGGAGCATGTGAATGATCCACAGGTTGCGATTCATCTCTTATTTTGATGAACTTTACCTTAGTTTGCATGTGAGAATCACAGAGTTTGCAAGTAATGACCCTTGAGAAACAAAATGCTTACACTGCCTTCTCTATCTGTTAAGTTTTATGCATGTAAACACATGAATTAATCCTTCTTCTTTATTAATACAAAGATATATGAAGTTATTTCATTAAGTGAGCATGATTGGCGCCATAATGTATTGATGCAGTAAAAGTAGCTCCGACTTTGTAAGTCGACATTCTTTGCTACTGACACAGGTACCAGTTTTGGTCACAATTGATGCAGTTTGATTGCATATTCTAGGGTGCCACTTTTTCTTTTCCTTTTTGTCAACTCCTTTTTTTCTCACTTTTGTTCTTTCTTCTAGATTAGGATCGTCCTTCTTAAAAGATTTATAGAAAGGTATTTTTTTTGGTGTATCATGTAGTTTAGCTTATGCTTGCATATCGAACTGTTGCAGTCACCTTGGCTGATAGAGCTGGGTGCTTTCCATCTCAACTATGATAATTCAGATGCTAATAAACCTGGAGGGTTCTTCATGAATGGATTCTTCAAGAATTTTTCATGTGACCTGGTAGGAGCACAGCCACTACTGACAATGGCTATTTTTGAAACTATGGAGTATGAGTACATCCTAATTTGTCCAATTTGCTTGGTGAGATATTTTTCTTTAACCTCCATATTCGTTGCATCATAAATATCTTAGAGCTAAAAGAGTGGCCTGGTTATACCCAGTATACCAGTAGCTAGATTTAACCATTTTATTTTTGCAGTCGCGCACATTATTTATTGTGTTGCTTACAATGCAAAGAAAGTATATAGTTATTAATTTCTTGAATTTCCAATTCTGTAATGTGATGCCTTTTATATAGCCACTTCATTCTAAAATGTACTAGCAACTCAGGTAACTGTGGCTATATAGCCAATTGACATAAGCAAGCCGTGGCTAATATTTACTTTATGAATGAATCGACGATCGACGATCTTTCCTGTTCAATTGCATCCCAATCTTTCCTGTTCAATTACATCCCAACTCAATTACACTTTCGTGCTTTCTGTTCTTATTATCCTAAAAATTCTCAACATATTTGTTTCGTACTATAGAAAAACAACAAAGCCTAAAAGAAGGAATTTGGAAGGAGAAGTGAATTTATTTGCAACGACCAAGAAAAAGTACTACATCAAAATACCTCATCAATGCCGGTTCAAAATCATCATCAGTGACGAGTTTTGAACCGACACTAATTACTCGGTACTGATAGTCATTGACTATCAGTACCGGGTATGGAACCAGTACTGAAAATTACTATTAATGTCGGTTGGAGCTATCAAACGTGATAGTCGGTCTTGATTTAACATTTTTCGGGCCGGAAAAAGTTTCAATTTTTTTTTCACGACTAGAGGTGCCCGACCAGAGGCTGCCCACCCGACAGCGCCCAATATTCGCAAAGTCACATGATATTCGCTCGTATACAGCAACTAAGACTCGAATTTAAGACCTCACAGCCTGTACACATACATGACCGCTCTAACCATCTCAGCTATCGTCCGTTCGTGAGTATAGTAGCAACATAAATCCTTTTGACATCTTTTGATCGAACGTTTGAATAGCTATTTAGATATCTAAATTATCTCAAATAAAAAAAGTGATCAACTACGAAGTTGTAGATCTTATCGAGAGCTATAATTTTCATATAAAGTTTTTCCCCATCCGACTTCGTGTGAAAAAGTTATAAATTATTTAATGTGAGGTGTCATCAACCACTACTGCAACTTTATTATAATTGTTTGAGCATTTAAATGACCTCAAATTAAAAAGTTTTTCAACCAAGAACTGGCACTGACAGTGACTATCAGTGACAGTGACTATCTCCTCAGCTATTGTTCGCGCGCGGGAGTTTAAGAACCGGCACTGATACGTCTTCAGTGCCAATTACTGTTGAACTGGCACTAATAAGACGTTACATGTGTGGTGTCCTATAATAATGACGGTATGCTTTTTTCATAAGTCTGAAACAAATACTAACATGATGCTCGAACCATCTTAATTTTGTTTTATTTTTAAGAAGCCATGTTAATGCTAAATCTGAATGCGAGAGCTTAATAATCGATTTTGTCCGAACCTTATCATTTGTGCTCATAAATGCTTGCCTCAACAACATTTGAGATTCACCTCTGTTTTGTTACCAAATAGCGTTTTGTATTTTGTTGCCGTAAGTCACGAACATGTTGGAATCTACCTCCCTAATCCGGTTTTCTCCCATGGTCTACTTTGCCTCTCGCGAGCAACTGCTATGAGCAATCTCAAAATACTTGTCACATTAAGAAATGATGGAAGCATCAATTCGGGCTGCACACTTTGTTGTTTATATTCATGTTATAATATTGAAGACAAAACAATTTAAAATTTTGTTTGTAATTCTATTTATGGAAAAATAATTGAGAATATCTCTATAATGTATGTTATCTTTAAGGTATATTTGTATACAACATTCTTTTTTTTAAGTGATATGATATCGTATTAGCAGGACATACATTTAAGATATTTGGATACCATTACAACACACAAGCAATATACTAGTCATAGTAGGGGTAAATCCATGAGACCACGAATTGGTAAGTAACTCTAAGACTTCTTATACTCAGATTCTGTTTAGCAAAACTCCAATTCCGAATCTATATATAATTTAGAGCTTGTAGAATAAAATAAAGTGATTTAAATATCTATTTTTAATCTAAAATAAAAACAAGATATCTCAACCAAAGACACTTAATTTATCTAACAACCCCAGCTCCAAAAATTTAAAGTTGCTTAAAATGAGCTCCGCCACATACTCTTAAAGTTGCTTTCGTGTCGGTCAGCCCATCAGACGCATGGAGAAGGCCCATAATTGGCCCAGCAAGTGGGAAAGCTCAACCCAGCCCGCAGGAGAGATCACTCCAGGTTTTTTTTCAAATCCTTTGTAATTAATCACCATGGACTAGGTTTATGATTTTTGCCTTTCATCATTTTGAAAAACTTGATTCAACATTTTTCAAAACCGAGGTTTAATATTTTTTCATACTATTTCAAAATCGAGTAAAATGTTGAACTAGTTTATGATTAATCATCATGTATTAGGCTTATATTTTTGTGTCTTTAAACATTGTAAAAGACTTGACTAAAAAATTTCGAAACCAGTACAAATTTTTTCGTATATTATTTTAATATTTTTCACAAAAATGTTGAACTAGTGTATTTTAAATGTTGGATTTAAAAAAGAAAAAAAAATTCATATTAGATATCATTTGTTGCATTTATTCTAAACAACGCTATAGTTCAAACAGATCTGAAAATAGAGTTACAATTTAAGTGAAAAATCGTTTGAAGTTTGAGACTCAAAATAGATTCCCACCCACCTCCCTAATCAGGTGGTGACACCCAGGGGCAAAGCTATATGTAGCTTGGGTGGTGCACTCACATCAAGGTGAAGAATTTTTTTACTAGAAATATGCTATATCCATTGTATAAATTTGTGTATATTATCAGATGTATAGTTAAGTGGCACCAGTGTCATTTCAATTTAAGCTTCGCCATTGGTGACACCTATCCTTTAGCCGCATGTGTCATGCACCCACTCTGTCTCGGTTCACCCACTCCATGCTCGTGCTTCAAGCAATAGCTTTCATCTTAGCCCTCGGATGCAAGATCAAAGCACGCTACTCGAAAGCTCTTTTCAGACGTGCTACATATGGCGTTTCCATGCCTTGATATCATATAAGGGTTTGTTTGACAAAGCTTCCAAAGTAACTCTCCGAGCTGAATTCGTGAAAGTGATTCCCTTAAATGAACTAGATTCTAAAAGCTGAAAAAAGTAGCCCAAGTCATTTAGAGGGCCCATTCAAGTTCGATCCCTGATCGACTTGCATGCCTCACTGGGGTTTGTTCCCCTGCTCTCCCAAGTAGAGCTCAGGTTAGGTCTCTCTCACACTGGGTGCTACAGTCCGAGACATCTCTTCTAGGCAAGCACATGTGTAAAGTATATGATGTAGGTCTTAGCTTGCATAGGGGATAGGGGTGAGTGTATGTGTGATGTGAGTTTTTGTGTGAGTTTAAATACTACAATTTGTATTTCGAATATGAGACTAATAAAAAAAGTAATTTCTACTGATTCACTTTCCACACAAAATCACTTTCTTCATAAAATTTACTCTGGAGAGTCATTATAGAATTAATTTCAACTACATAATCACTTTTCTCACAATTTAGATAAGCACAAGCTCTACTAAACATACCTAAAAAGTCACCTATATATGGCCCAATAAGCAATGGGTCCTCCAAGAAGGCCTGCTTCTCTTGTATGGGCCTTTGTAGGGCCCAAAAGTTTTAGCCGTCGCAAGATTTGAAACCGAATGTCTTTAGGCCCATAGGCCATAGCACGCGCCGAGCGGTTAGAATTCCAAAACCCCATTCCCCAACAGATCATTTTTTCTTTGCTCGCCTGGTTTCGAACGCACGCAACGCCCGAGCAGAGCACCCGCTCCACACCTGCCGCTGCCGGCCGCCCACCCACCAGCAGCACAGCCACCGCCGAGCGTCGAGGATGAGCGGGGCGGCGCTGTGCGCGGTGCTGACGGAGCTGGGGTTCGACGGGGAGGACCCTCTGGACGCGGACGCGCTGGAGTGGCCGTTCCAGTACGAGGAGGCGCGCCCGCTGCTCGCTTGGATCTGCTCCTGCCTCCGCCCCTCCAACGTCCTCTCCCCGTCCCACCTCGCGCAGTGAGAGAATTCGAACCCTCTTCATTCCCCTCCCCTCGTTGCTCTTCCTTTTCTGTGTGCGGTGGTGGGGATTGTCGCTGAGGTCGATCTTGCTGCGGCTTCTCTGGAATGCGCTCGTTTTGGTGGTGCTTGTGCGAGATGGTGTCGAGTTTGATGCTAGGATACAGCGGGGTTTGGTGGTTCGGAGATTCGGTTGGGAAGCTGGGGGTGCCATCTGCAATGGAATCTCCTAATTGCTCGGGGTACTAGGTGCACTGGGGTACTAGTGGTCGGTTTGTGACTCTTAAGGGGAACGTGTTGGAGATTAGTGGGATATGCCAGCGTTATGTTGTGTTTTTTTTGGGGATTTGGTTGTGGATTTTGGCCCCAGTTTGATTAAGGTATGAATTTCGATTTGGATTTCGGCTTTTGGGTGGGTTAATTGTTAGCTGCATTTTGTTAAAGTGTGTCAGTTTGGACTGTGGGGCAGTGGTTTCCTACTGTATTGATTCATGTGATGCTTCTGAATTTACAATTTTACTTGCAGTGGTGCGCTTATTGACTAATCGTGCACTAGATAGGCATTTGACCAATTATCCAATGTTTCGTTGTCATGTTTTAATTTTCAAACTAATTTGAAAATGTAAGTTTTTAGCCTGCTGCTTATTTTGCACATGACTCCATAGATTTTGGCTGGCAGGTATGAGCAACTCGTGGAAGAGGGAAGACTGCTAGAGGTATATTTACTAGTCCATTCTGTGATGTGAAAATGTAACATTTCAACACAATTTAAGAATATATGATATCTTAAGGTGCTTCGTTTAACTGTTATCGCAAGTGGGATTCCAAATTACCGGAAATATGCTACAAAATTTCCATTTTGTGGTCAAATAGCATATTAAAAAATACACTATATTCTCTGGGGAAGGACTGAAAATTAGTCAGTTCATGGTGGATGGTCAGCACCAGGGAACTGATCCATTCCCAACCAAGATCTGAAAGACTGAAACCCCCAGGCAACTGCCTTTTTTGTATTATAGACATTTATTTCTGTCAGACCTCAAAACGCTTATGGTGCCCTACTTTCCTGTATCATTTTCTCAGGGTGAGGATTTGGACTCTGCATTTGATAGTATTTCAGCCTTTTCAAACAAGAAAGATAACCAAGAGGCTGTGTTTGGATCAGAAGAAACAATTCTTGATATTCGGTATATGCTTGGAACTTCCATTTTTATAAACTATATAGTATGTTCGTATATTGAATTATTGCTACATTCACATTGATGTAGTTTATAGTCATGGGTCCAAATCCTAGTGGGAACTGGTTCCTGAAAGTTGAGGGTAGGACAGGAGTTCATGCAACCAATTGGAACTGGTTTTGACTCAACATGTATAAAACGTTGTAAAAGCGAATTAAAATTGCTGTTATCTGCTTGAACTTTTGCTTTTTATTTAACATTCCTATGTAAACCGAGTGCAGCCAAATGCTAGTTAGGTCAAGCTTCAAATTGCACAATTAAAACATTTCTTCTTAGCCTTTTATAAGCACTTTTCTTGACAGGGTCCTTTCGTTTTTCTGCTTGCAGCGAAGCAAAACTAGCATATAGAGCCGAAGTTTTTGAGTTACAGAAGCAGCTTGCACGGCAGCAAGCACAGTTTGATTTGCTTGCAGGGCAAGCTTCTACTCTTATTCAAGGTAGAAGGGCACGTTTGTCTGCTATGTCTGCAGTTAGTGGACAACTAATATCGTTAGATGAGATCCTTTCCTCGAGAAACTTAGAGGTATAACCCAATCCGTTGCAGTTTGAAAAATATTTTATTTCATGCAATTACCATACTTCAACATCAGATTGGATTTTTGGCTTGCAAATAGCACAGACAATAAGGCCCTATTTTCTATTATGATTTAACCTCAACCATGCAAATTTTTTTAACGTTTGATTTGGTGTCTTTTCTATCTTTCAGGTGAATGCAGTTCTTGGAAGAATTACTGCTACTTCCCAGGAACTGGCCCATTATCATTCAGGGGATGGTATGCTCTTTACCTAGAGACAAATGGGCATGCCTATTGTTCTGTTTGTTTCTTCATCGCTTAATGGGCGTGTTTGGTTCTTGGCCTTGACGTGCCCAGCCCAAATTTGGCCGTGCCCCATTCATTTGGCTTGCGTTTGGTTTGGGAACAAAATTTGGCTGCGCCTAAAAGAAATTTGGCTGCCCATCTACAGTCAACATTGAAGCAGGGCGTTTTCCGGGCGGCCGATTTGTGCGCCGCGATTTTGGCTTGGCCGCATGGGCAGCCATGGCCACATGTCGCCTCGTGAATGGTGCATTTAATGCATTGCTTTTAGTATTATCAAGTTTCTAATGACAATATTTGCTAAACTGTACATCCGATTACAAATCCGTTCGTACCATTGTATTCCTTACGATTTAATCTATAAAATAAGACCCTATTTGGATATATTTTAATACTAAAAAATTAATAACATGTGAACCTACATGTCATGCTCACTGTTTTGAAATATTTTGACCTGACAGCAATCCAAACACCAATTTTACCTTCGTCTTTGGCAGAGGTCTAACTTTGGCTTAACTACAAACAAAACACTACTTTTTTACCTTGAATTTGACCCTGCCCTGAATTTGGCCATGGCCAATATTTGGTCAGGCTTTTTTGGTTCGACAACCAAACAGACCCAATAATACTGAAAATTCAATAGACATCGTGCTGTATCCAATAAAGTATTCTATAATTTATTTGTAATTCATGGTGTGCAGAGGATAGTATATACTTGGCATATTCGGATTTCCACCCTTATGCTGTTGGCGACTTGGCTTGCACAAAAGAGCTGAATCGGTGGTTCTCAAAGCAATTTGAGAAGGTAAACTATGTGTGACCGTCACATTATTTTCAATTAACTTACTGGCTGATTGGAGAAGCTATGACAAGTCAGTACCATGTAACCTGGCAGATTTGGGAACTTGTATTGTACCTTTAAAAATTCCCAGAGTAATGTTTTGTACAGTTGTGTATCTCTGGCACAATTTTACTTTCTGTAATCTTTGAGTACCATATGACTTCTCCTTACTTTGACTTCTTATTTATTAAATATTTGTTATGTTATCAGGGACCATTTCGACTTGTTGCAGAGGAGGGGAAATCCAAATGTTCCTGGGTTAGTCTTGATGACATCACTAATTGCTTGATAAGAGGTAAAATTGCTTCTGCATTAAATTCTTTGTAATTGATTTTTCATGGAGGAATAGTTAAACTCATAAAAGAGAATGATTCTAACACTGGAACGGTTGTGATTTGTGATAAACTAATTGTAACTGTTATGTTGTCGTTATGCAGGAGATTCTGAAAAATCTCATCATCACCAACGTGTGGCTGAGTTGCAACGACTTCGTTCTATGTAATTAGCTTTGGCTTGATAACTCGCCTTAGCCTTTCTATCTGCATTTATCACTCATGATAATTGCTAGCAATCTTCTTGCATGATGCATTTCATCATCAAATAAAACTCCCTAGGTGCAAACATGCTAACTCTTCATATGGATCATTATATAAGATATGGATAGATAAGATCCATGATATTTTGGGGGCCTGTGGATGTAGAACTTATGTAATCTCCTAATTATTGGAGAATAGATTATGACGATTCGCACCTTATGATTCATGACCTACTGAATCATCTATACATCATCTAATGATCCACATAGAAGTTTGCATCTTTGGCTCTTTGCACCCAAAAATAGGTCTGCATCCGATTCATCCCCTCAATGATTCAACCATACCATATTGATATGGCTAGCTGATTCAGTATTTAAATTCTTCTTTTGTGTTGTGATCTCTTATTTGTCATCACTTTATTGAGTTATTTGTTATGTAAATTTTGGCATCATATTCTGTTCGTTGACCACTTAGATGTCTATATAAATCTAGTTTTCAGTTTTGTTAGAGCTTATTTGGTAGAGCTCTCTCTGATTCAAATTTTCCGCGGAGAATGATTCTCTGGGGGTCGTGATTCTGTGACTGAAAGTGATTGTTTAGAATAAAATACATGGAGGAAGTGATTCTGTGCGAAAAGTGAATCAGTGAAAACTGTTTTTTTCAGTTCTTCAGCTTCTAGTTCATTTCAGAGAATCACTCAAGGAGCTAAAAATTGAAAGTTGCTGTTTGGCAGAGCTCCTCCTGATTCCAACTGAAAAACTGCTCTGGAAGCTCTGCCAAACAGACCCTTACTATTTTTAGCCATTGTTGAATGTAGTCTAAGGATTACACTGTTTTGATGACAGATTTGCTACCAGTGAAAGACAATGGATTGAAGCACAAGTTGAGAATGCTAAACAACAGGCAATACTCTCAGTATTAAAATCACAAGTATCATCCGATGAGGCTCATATACATAGGGACATCCATTCACTTAGGTATATGTTATGTTATGATTATTGATTATGGATCTATCAGTTTTCCAGCTTTGTACCGCATACATAACTATATCCATAACTGTGACGAAATATCTGGATTCTGGAGCAGAAACAAAGATTTATCTTATATCTGTTACCTCTTATTTCTGTGTTATTTCTCTTCAGGAGAAAAAGTTCTGAGCTTGCTGGAGAACTCTCAACATTTTCTCAAAAGGTGCGAGCTTTTGTATCTGAGGTATGTAGAGAAACAGTCTTATCTTTAGAAATATATTTCATCTCCAGGTTATAAAATTAGTAGCTCAAGAGTCAGGTTTAAGTTTGGTTTTACTGAAATAAAACTACCATGCAACGTTACACTCCTTCAGAATATTTGACTTCCGAGCATACCACATAATCGACAGCAGGATGCGTAGATATATTTGTCGAATGGGTCAACTTTCTCCACTATTCTGCCAGACCGTTTTTTCCTTTTGCCATCACCGTGCAGTCAGAGCGCTTTGACCGGGCTGGTTTTAGGACGCGAATACCCCTGACTCGCTGCCACTGGGCTCGGGCTTGGCTTGGTTTTAGGAGAGGGGTATTCTCGTCCTAAAACCAGCCCCTCTCCAGAAAATGGCCAAAACGCTCTGATTGCACAGCAATGGCAAAAGGAAAAAACGATCTGACGGAATAGTGGTAGAAGAGAGAAACAAAATTATTTGGTGCCAGAAGGAAGATTAGGCTCCATTTTGATGGTAAAAAGAAAATTGACCCTTGTCAAATAGTTATCTCTCTATGGAGTTTAACAAGATGTTAATCAGCAGAGAGTGGCAAATTGATTTGGTTCCATAATATTTTTGTTGCCTCTTGTAATCTATTAATAATGTATTATTAATATTTTTTTCTGAAACACCATCACACCATTTGCAAGATTCTTTTAGGTTTTAGAGGATAAGATGTCAATAATAATTCTTACTGAAGTGTACCAGTTCTTCTTGTTTTAGCACATGATTTTTTGTTTCACGGCACAATCTTACTTCTTCCATCTATTCACTTGTTCGCCCCTCCAGACAATACCATGCCTCTGTTCAGAACTTGCTCAACTCCAAGGCACATATATCTTGCAAGGTTTGTACAAAGAATTTTATTTTTCGTTGTTCTACAAAGTTTTGTTATATTGTTTTCTTAACATTCTTCTTAACTCTCAAATATTTAGGTGATTATGATTTAAAAGTCATGCGCCAGGAATACTACATTAACAGGCAAAAAACGGTAAGCACGTTCTCATATTGTATACAGGTGACATCTTTTATGTGTCTTATGTTTTTCTATTTTCTTATTGGTGGTATCCTATCCTCTCTAATATATAAAGTAGGATGCCCTTTCGATGCTTAATCAGATCTCATCAAGTTGTGTAACTATTAGGAAAAAGTTTATTTTACTACCCTGAACAATTCACTTTGTTCGCTTGACCCCCTTGACAAAATTTCGGCTCGTTTTTAGTCCCCAAACTATTTAAACTGGGTCAACTCACCCCATAATGAATTCTGTCTTTTTTGTTTGTCCTTGTACAAGTTGATTTAAGTTCAAATTTTGTGCAGTGATATATGAGATTATAGCCTATGTTAGAAAAATACTTAAAATAATTTTTCATGATTAATTTTCATGCATTGTCATATCTCAACGATTGAACTCGTATCAAATGCTTCCAACATATGAAAATAATCACACAAAAAACTGATATATTTTTGTAACATAGGGTATGGTGTTAGATCTCACCCCACAAAATTTGAACTTATAACACAACTTGTACAGGAGAAACAAAAAAGACAAATTTCATTAGGGGGCAAATTGGATCAATTTAAATAGTTCGGGGGAGTTAAATAAGTCAAAATTTTGTATTGGGGGGGGGGGGGGGTAAGCAGACAATCCAAATAGTTGGGGGTAGTAAAATGGACTTTTTTCCTAAATGGTATATTCCGCTTATTTTGTCTTTGCCTTTCAAAGAATTGGAGGATATCTAAGGCAATTGCACATTGGCATCAAAGAACCAAGGCGGCAATTACCCAGTTTTTCGTCGCTGTTTTCTGGATTTAATTGGTAGTATGCATGAGAAAAGCCAGTTGCTTCCACTTCATTGGGTTTATACTTGCAGAAGGTGGTTTACTGATTCATGAAATGCCAGTGTGTTGCTATTATACACGCTTGTTGAAGATTGATCTTCAACCAGGAATGGTTTTTTTCTCATAACATTAAGCTACATCTGTGGTTTTAGTATTATGTATTTATCTGTGTCTTTTGTTTTTCTTCTGATCTTCCTGGCACTTTATTCATTTTGCAGTTTATCAATCACTTGGTTAATCAGCTTGCCAGACATCAGTTTCTGAAGATTGCTTGCCAACTTGAAAGGAAGAATATAGCTAGCGCTTACTCATTGCTTAGAGTAATAGAATCTGAGTTACAGAGCTACCTCTCAGCAGTCAATACCCGTCTGGTAAGCAATCTCCGTTGTTGTGAACCTGCTTTTTGTTCTCACTTCTTCAATGTCTTCATTTACATGCCATCCATGTTGTCTTCAGTAATCTTGTTTCTTTTGTTAATGTACTCCTTAAGATATTCTTAATTTTCTTTGTGTTAATGCGCTTAGGGCCATTATAATTCATTGATTCAAGCTGCATCTGAAGTACGTGAACAAGGAGCAATCGATGACCGTGATACTTTCCTTCATGCAGTGCGAGATCTCCTATGTATTCACTCAAGTAAGCAGACAACTCTAATAAGTTAGCTGTTTGAAAATTTAATTCATGTATTCTTAATGTTGCTTATCGTTTCTGTAGATGTCCAAGCAACGGTGTCAACATACATGTCAGCACATGCATTAGTTCAGCAGATATCAGCACTTCAATCTGACTTGCTTTCTCTTCAGTCTGAACTTGAGAATACCCTTCCGGCTGACAGGAAAAGATGCATCAATGAGCTGTAAGTTAACAAAGCACTGTCTAATAATTGGTTTCCTTTACCTTATTTCCTGCCTAAAATAGATAAAATCAACATTTCAGATGCTTCTTTTTAATGCTTATTCCGCTGTGTACAAACCTACCCACATATAAACAATAAATTTGACCTCATATGTCCAGCAAACCGTGTTGGTATTTTTCTAGTATGCAGCCAAACTCTCAATGGTAGTTCCGTGCCCATGATTCTAGGTGTGTTAGTCAGCTTGATTTTGCCTATACATGCGAAAATGTTGCCTCGTCTACTTTTCATAAACATAAATAAGATTTCAACCTGGAAACATCACATTAGTATCGATGCAACTGAACATGCTGAACTTCTCCCTATAAGCCCTTTACGAAACTTTATCAACCAGGTTATTCAATATTCTGTTGTAATCTGCAAATTCACTATTTAGTATACCAATATATATCCAGTATGTATCAAATCAAGTCATTTCACTCTCTTCCACTCTTGGTGTCTTGCAGATGCACTCTGATTCAAACAGTTGAACAGCTTCTATTTGCGTCTTCAACAACTGCAGAACCAATATTGACACCTTGGGTACATTCTTTGATCCCTCAGATTGCGATGTTTCTTGGATCTCCTTTCAGCACATCCATGAACCTTGTACTAAATCCATGTTCTTCTTATAGCCACTGATGCGATCGCTTGACGATATCGAAAATGCAAATGCTCAAGTTGAAGTTTCTGTGGAAGAAGTAACCAAGGCTCGCACCCAAAAGATAAAGGTGGTTTCCTTGTTGATATGCTTGTTCTATTATCTTTGCATTTATCAGAAAATTCTACAAGCTAGATAACAGTCTAGGAAATTGGTTTCCTATTATCTTTGCATTTATTTGAAATTTTCTGCAAGCTAGATAACACTCTAGGAAATTAGTTTCTTTTATCCAATACAACTTGGGCAGAACTTATGGCTTCTGACTGTCATCAATTATCAGTAGGCAAGGAACTTTACAAGAATTTTATTTTAAAGAATCGTAGCCTCGGTCGCCTTTCTCTTTCCATGTTCTTCAAAAGACTTTGTAACTGCAACATAATTTGCAGATCTTTGAAAATCGTGCCCATGAGGTGGGGAGGGAGAGGCAAATATTTGTTGATTTCTTCTGCAACCCCGAGCGCCTCAAGAATCAAGTCAGAGAGCTGACCTCCCGTGTGAAAGCTCTCCAGGAATAGGCTCCTTGTGTAGGCTGGTAAGTGTGTATGACTAATCCCTTTCCTTCCCTTATACACACCTCATTTTCTAAACTCTTTGACAAAGGCCTTTTGTGTGCCAGGTCTCGCTTAATGTAAAGCAATTGCCGAGTCTGTGGTTCCTGCGTGTGGCGATATTATTTCGTGTAAAGTTTGCTTGCTCCAACACAAAGTTAGGTGACGTGCAGAGCCAGTATGGAACATCAGAAACCATCAGGCAGTTTGGATATTTAGGTTCTAGGTCCTTCAGCCAGCAAAGAAATGGCGGCGGTGTTGTGATATGTATATCGTTATGTATGTTGTAAAATATACTTGAGACCACGAAGCCCTTTTTTGTATGATAGCTTCAGAGTGGGTTGTTGTTGCAGTACAGTTGCGGTGTCAAAAGAAAAAACAACGATACTTGTTTGGATAAATTGAATCGATTTTCACTTGCAGGGGTGTACAGTGCTGTACGATGGATTGTCTGAGCACGTTGCTGGAAATTTTGTGATGTCTATTCTATCATAACCCAGTGAAGCACAGCCGGCTGAACACGGTCGATGAAACGATAGAGGGATTTTCGTTACGCAGACTGGTGCAGCGCAGCAACAGAATCTCCCGATCTGCTCAGCTCGAGCTTCTTTGCATGGTCTGTGCCGAAGCATGATCTGCTTAGCATACCTTCATGGTAAGGTTTGTGAAGATTAAGGGTGACAACACAATCCTTTCTTCTTGTTCTCTCATATCCTCTTCCATCTCTTTAACTTGAGCTCGAGAGCTAGAAGCTACTACCTTTCCTTTTTCTCTGCCTGCACCTTTTCCCCTTCTAGTGGCAAAGTACTATCATAACCCACATTGACGGTTTGAGCCATCTCGTTAATGTGAATACCGCCAGACCAAGACAGTGAAACTTTCCAAATAGCCTTATGGGCCCCATGCTGCGCATGCTCACTACCATCATCACTGCTATTGTTATTCCCTTCTGAATCGCTTGATGCTTCAACTAGGGGATCATGTAGAGCCTTTGCTCTTATTTGGTAAGATTGATAAACAAATCTTTTGCACCCCATCTCACACGGTCATGAGATATATAAGAATGGCAAGTTTGAGATAGGGAAAAGATGGAACAAGAATTGGAATTGAGAAACATGATCTTGATGACAGTTACTGGCCAACCCAGAACTTCTGGGTTCAACCCGGAACCTCCGAGTTGCCAGAGTATGGGCAGGATTTAAGGGTTTGAGGAATTTAACCAACGGAATTTCAAACCCTTAAGGAACATGATTCTAGAATAGATAAGGAACCAAAATACTAAAGGGAATCGACTCTAAAGCTTTGCATTGAGAGATTGGGAAAAACAGTTTTGAGATGTAACTTGAGGAACACCTATTGAACCGGAGTCGATTTGGAGGATTGCTTGGAGTTTTCGACCTAGGGAGGGATACCTTGGGTGAAGATCTTGAGATTTCGATGGAGAAACACGAGGATCTTCGATGGGGTGCTCTTGGTAGAGAGAGGAGAACCGGTGGAGAGAAAATAAACAAATGAGGGGTGGAGGCAAGGGTTATCTCTCGGGTAAGGGTTAAAGATCCCAGAACCCGAAACCTTTGGGTGGGACCCAGAACCTCCGAGTTGAGGCAGAGATAGAAACCGAGAGAGGTCACCCAGAGGAGAACTTAAAGCTTCCGGGTGAACTGACAGAATCTGGAACTTTCGGGGTGAACCTGTAACTTTTGGCTTCTATCAACTCGATAGAGACAGCTGGAGAGCTCGGGACTTCAAGAATCCAGAACTTCTAGGTTGAGGCCAGAACTTTCGGGTTCTGAAAGATGACAGAGACAGATTTTGAGTTGAGATTCAATCCAAATTTCAAGAGATTTGAGAGTTGGACACATAAGAGACTTTTACCACTTGTGATCAGCTAACAAACAATAATATCTTTTTGAAAACATGATCATAAGATCAAAGAATCAAATCCTTTTGAAAATAGCACTTAAAAGAAGATTTTCGCAAACTTCTAGTTATCAAAGCTACTAAACTAAAACAATAAATTGTATGCAACACATCAAGCCACATTGTGAGCATCTAGGATATTTAGCACATTTCTCAACTCACAAAACCTCTGCTCGTCTAGTGGCTTGGTGAGGATATCAGCTAGTTGTTTTTCAGTTCTCACATGGCGAATATCAATATCCCTTTTGATTGAGTGGTCTCTCAAGAAGTGGTGTCGGATGTCAATATGTCTGCTTCTCGAGAGTTGTATGGGATTATTAGCTATTTTATGACACTCTCATTATCACACAAAAGTGGAACTTTGATCATATTATAGCTATAGTCTCTCAAGGTTTGTCTCATCTAAAATAGTTGAGCGCAACAAGAACCCGCGGTAATATACTTGGCTTTTGCGGTGGATAGGGCTACGAAATTTTGTTTCTTTGAGGACCAAGAGACTAAGGACCTACCCAAAAATTGGTAAGTCCCCGAAGTACTTTTTCTATCCACTTTGCAACCAGCATAATCAGAATCTGAATAACTGATAAGGTCAAAGATTGGACCTTTAGAATACCATAAGTCAAGGTAAGGGGTATGAACCAAATATCTAAGAATTCTCTTAACGGGCATTAGATGACACTCTTTTAGAGCGGCTTGAAATCTTTCGCATATGCACACACTAAGCATTATATCGAGCCTAGATGCACCAATGTAAAGTAAAGGTCTAATCATGTAGCGATATACCTTTTGATCCACGGTCTTGCCTTCTTTATTAAGATCGAGATGTCTATTTGCTTGCATGGGAGTTTTGATAGGCTTGATATTCTCCATATCAAATTTCTTGAGCATATCCTTAATATACTTGGTTTGACATATGAATGCCCCTCCTTAAGTTGTTTGATTTAAAATACTAGTAAGAACTTTAACTCCCCCATCATTGACATCTCAAACCTCTTCGTCGTAATACTACTAAACTCTTCACAAAATTTTTTATTTGTAGAACCAAATAAAATATCATCGACATATATTTGGCAAAAAAACTCATTATTAATATTTTTAGTGAAGAGAGTAGAATCGGCTTTGCCTATCTCAAAGCTCTTTTTTGATGAGAAAATCTCTAAGGCATTCATATTATGCATTAGTTGCTTGTTTAAGCCCATAGAGCTTCTTATCGAGTTTATACACATGATGATGATACTTGGGGTCTTCAAATCTGAGTGGTTGCTCTACATACACCAATTCGAATATTGGTCCATTGAGAAATGCACTCTACATGTCTATTTGGTACAACTTGAAATCATGGTGAGTAGCATAGGAAAGTAATATACGAATTAACTCAAACCTAGCTATGGGAGCATAAGTCTCACTAAAATCAAAACCTTCTATTTATGTTAAGCCTGGAGCAATCAACCGTGTCTTGTTTCTTATCACGATCACGTTTTCATCTTGCTTGTTGCGGAAGACCTATTTGGTGCCAATCACATTTTGATTGGATCTTTCCACCAAGAATCAGACTCCATTCCTCTTGAAGTTATTAAGCTCTTTTTGCATGACCATCACCTAATCCGGATCTCCAAGTGCATCATCTACCTTCAAAGGTTCTAAAGAGGAAATAAAAGAGTAATATTCAGAAAAAATTACAATTTTTGAACGAGTGATTACCCATTTTTGTATATCACCAAAAATATTATCAACTGGGTGATATCTTTGGATGCTTTGATGAACTCTTGGATGTGGCACTTGGAATTGAGGTTGAATATATTCCACTTCATTATCATCATCAAGGAATTCATTTGATTCACCATGAGCTTGATTTTGACTTTAGTCTTGATCTTGAGTTGATAAAGAGAGTTGATCTTGATCACCTTTTGTCATTTGCAACTCTTGGGATTCTTGAGGTTTGATTTTACCAATTGTCATTTTCTTGATCATCTGGCTTGGAATTTCTTCATCCCCTAAAACATTTAGATCAACTTGCTCTACTTAAAAGCCGTTAGATTCATTAAATGTTATGTTACGCGTGAATTTAACACAACTGATGGTCTTGTTGAAAACACGGTAGGCGTAGGCATTTGATCCATATCCAAGCATAAAACCTTCATCAATCTTAGGTGCAAATTTAGAACTTTTAGCCTTCTTATTTAGTATAAAATATTTACTTCCAAAAAATATAAGGTAAGATACATTGGGTTTGTTACCGGAGAGTATCTCGTATGCGGTCTTCTTCAAGATCTTGTGCAGATACAACTGGTTGATGGCATGGCACGCGGTGTTGACTGCCTCCGCCCAAAATTAATTTGAAATCTTCTACTCATCAAGCATGGTCTTTGCCGACTGTATGAGAATCATATTTTTCCTTTCGACGACCCTATTTTGTTGAGGGGGTAGGGTGCTGAGAATTCATGTTTGATGTCTTCCTCATTAAGAAAGTCATCAATTTGAGTGTTCTTGAATTCACTTCTGTCGGAGGGTTAACTCCTATCGCAGGGATCCTGAGGGACCCCTTTTTGAGATTCGGTCGGGGGATGATTCTGAATATGTTTGCGGGAGAAATAAATGGGTATGAATGCAATGACAGGTGGGGTGGAATGATCTAATGCAGAACGCAGTAAATGCACTGGAGGAATTTAGACAGGTTCGGGCCGTACTGAGCGTAATACCCTACTCCTGTATGGATGCTATAAATGCCCTGAGAATGTCTCTCAGGTATGTTGCTGGTTACAAGAATGTCTGTCTATCCTAGAGCTTCGGGTTCCTTGTTCTTGGTGGTCTCAGCTTCTATGCTTGTACGAAAGTGTTCTTCGATCTCTGAGCAAATGCCTGAGAGTTTGAGCGTTGTCCTTCAATTCACCCTGTTTTGTCCGTGACCGTCGGCTCCTTAAATACTCGCCGGCGGTAGCGTGCCCCGAAAGGGAGGGCACGAGTTCCAAGGCGCCATAAATGGAAAGGGAGTCATCATGGCCTCTGCGCGAAGTGACGGGGGGTTGAAAATGCGCCCCCCGCCCGGTCTTCGATCGTCATAATGGCGCTGGCAACGGGCGCCGTGGAGAGGGCCCACCGGGCAGCCGCAGAGCGGCCCGGCGTGCCCGTTCGGTCATGTACGCCTGCCACAGCAGGGCGGCAGACGGGACGCCTCGGGCCTTGCGAAGCTATCCCGAGGCGCGCCGGATGACGCGGGATGGGACCCGTGCATTAAATGTCCCCACGCTCTTCTGCCAGAATGTGGCAGGGACTGACACCGAGCGTGGTAGGAGCAGTTGGAGGTGACAGGCCACGCGCACTCTTAAATGCGGCATCGGGCCTTTCGTAGGCTGACACCTCACCGCGGGACCCCTGTGGGGGCCACCAACGAAGGACTTCTTGGGCCGTCGGGGAACCGAGTGCTCGGGGGTCACTGTTCACCTCCCCGAGCACTCTCTCCCGGGAATGCCCTCTCTTGGTCCTCAGGGAACCGAGTGCTCGGGGGCCACTATTCACGGTCCCGAGCACTCTTTTCCGGAATTGACTGTTCGGATCCTCGGGGAACCGAGTGCTCGGGGGCCGCTGTTCGCGGCCCCGAGCACTCTCTCCCGGAACTACCTTCCTTGGGTCCTCGGGGTACTCGGGTGCTCGGGGGCCACTGTTCGCAGCCCCGAGCACACCCTTCCCGGTACTCGGCTTTCCTGGTCGTCGGGGGACTTGGGTGCTCGGGGGTCACTGCTCACCTCCCCGAGCACTCTCTTCCCGGTCACTTGGTCTTCGCAGATTATCGGGGAACCCGGATACTCGGGGACCACTGTTCATGGCCCCGAGCGCCCTCTCCCGGGACTTAGTCTTTTTGTACCTCGCGGAGATGAACCCCGCGGGAAGGTGCCACGTGGCGGATTGCTGGCCTGGCCTCGGGATTCGGGGACCCCTGGTTCCTGATTTACCGACAACTTCCGTTGTCGCTTCCCGCTTTCTTGATCTTCACATCATACCCATTTTGAGTTCTTCTCACAAATTTCTTGAATTTGACTTGTGTTTCACTTTTATCATGCAAAAAGAAAACCCAAGTGAAACGAGAAAAATCATCAATAATAACTAAGTCATACTTGTTACCACCAATGCTTATGTAAGCAATTAGTCTAAATAGATCCATGTGGAGAAGTTTCAATGGCATTGTGGTCGTCATCATGTTCTTGGCGGGGTGAGGAGCTCCAACCTGCTTTCCCGCTTGACATGCACTACAAATTCTATCTTTCTCAAAAGAAATATTTGTTAGTCCTATGATGTGCTCCCCCTTTAGAAGTTTGGACAATTTCTCATGCTAACATGGGCTGGTCGACGGTGCCATAACCAACTAATGCTAGACTTAGCAATCAAACAAGTCTTAGGCCTCACTTCATCTGTTGAAAAATCAACAAGATAAAACTTATCTTTTCAATGACCGGTGAAAGCTATTGAGTAGTCCTTCCTTCTAGACACGGTCACACCCTTATTAGTAAAAAGATAATTGTAACACATCTTACAAAGTTATGATACAGACAACAAATTGTAGCTAAGAGATTTTACTAACAAAACATTAGAGATAGAATGATCATTTGATATGACAATTTTACCTAAACCAATTATCTCTCCTTTCCCATCATCACCAAATACAATATTTTCATATGGTCCTCTATTTTTTTTAAATGATGAGAACATACTCTTCTCTCTGGTCATATGATTGGTGCATCCACTAACAAGCACCTAACTTGATCCATCGGAGGAGTATGCTTACAAAACAAATTAGGCTTTTGTTTTAGGTACCCAAATTTGTTTGGATCCTCTCATGTTAGTCATAAGAACTTTTGGTATCCACACATTCCTTTTCACAACACAATCCTTTTTTAGAACACCAACATATAGAGCAACTACTTTACCATGGTGGTTCCTCTTCAAAGCATAAGAAGCATAAAAGTTAACTTGAGGTGCATGTTCTTTTGGTAGCTTGACTTGTGTTGTGTGAGCATGCAGTTTTCCATTTTCCTTGACAAACTTTACGCATTTCTTGTCATTCACCACAACACGCTCACTTGGCTTGCTCACATGCATATCAAACTCAAGGTCTATCTTTTGTTTGTTGTCCTTGACCTCTATGGTCTTATATAGGGCATCCTTAGATTTGTATGTCTTGATACATCCATACTTGATCAAGATATTTAACATCTTATTTTCCTTTTGTAATGCTTGCAAAGATTGAGCATTAGTAGCACAAGCATTTATATCAATATTACAGCAACGACAGCAACCTTGACTAGTGAACGTATTAGAGAGCAATGTTGCATCATTAGAGAAAGATGTGTTATTCCTTAGGGCATCAAATTTCACTTCAAGAGCTTTATAAGTTTCATACAAACAATTAAAATTCTCTTGAAGTGTTATATTGCTACCCTCTAGAATAGCAATAAATTCATTGTCCAAACTTAATTGCTTGGTCAATTCCTCAATCTTCCCTTCTCTTTAGCAAGAATCTTCTTGAGTTCAAGGTTTCTAACCTTTTTAAGGATAAACAAGTCCTCTTGCTTCTCACAAAATCTCATATTGACTCTCTATTATTTTCATTAGTTCTTTTATTTTAGGTATGACATTTTTACTTAGACCTTTTTAGTAATGATTCATAACCACTATCACTGTCACAATCGCTATATACGAGCTTAGGTAGTGATTTTACCTTGATCCATTTTGCCATGAGATACTTAGGAGTGTCGTCGTCGTTGTTCATATCATCAAAGAGTGACTTTGTTGGTGGAGAGGAGCGAATGGTGATGGTGGTGACCCCTTTATCATCGGAGTCCCACTTCTTATCGATGTGAGCTTGACCCGAATAGATCTTATTGTGGGTCTTATACTTGTCCTTCTTCTCTTCCTTGTTCTTGTTTTTCTTTTTTGTTAGAACACTCGGCGATGAAGTGGCCACCCTCACCACACTCATAGCAAGCTCTCTTGGGTGGACTTTTTTTGGACTTGTCTTTCTTATACTTGCTATAGTCGCTCTTCTTCATGAATTCCTTGAACTTCCGTACAAAGAAGACAATTTCTTCATTATCGGAGCTCTCTTCTTCACTTGAGTTTGATTCTTCACTTTGCCTGATCTTGCTTGTCTTCAATGCAATATCTTTGGTCTTGGAGCTTGAGTTTTGATTAACAGGGTTCTTGACTTCATTGGCTTTCTCCTCCATGAGCTCATGAGCAAGAATTCTACCAAGCACACCACTTGATGTGAGTCTCTTGTAGTCTCTTCTTTCGCGGATAAGAGTTACCAAGGTGGGATACCTTGCTACGAAAGCTCTCAATAATTTTCTCACCACCTTATGATCATCTAGTTCTT
This sequence comes from Phragmites australis, assembly GCF_958298935.1. Lineage (NCBI taxonomy): Eukaryota > Viridiplantae > Streptophyta > Magnoliopsida > Poales > Poaceae > Phragmites > Phragmites australis. The sequence continues at coordinate 31,452,613 of NC_084930.1, read as the reverse complement.
CACTCCCAAGCCCTCTAATCTTGTTCACTAGCACCATCATGCGGTCATATATTGCTTCAGGGGTTTCATCATCTTCCATCATGAATCTTCTCAATTTCCCTTTAAGCAACTATATCTTTGATTCTCTCATACTCGTGGTGTCTTCATGTGCGACTTAGAGTGTGTCTCATATCACTTTGACCGCCTCAAGCCCATCCACCTTGTTGCACTCCTCAGGGTTCAGGGCACCAAGCAACACGCTTGAGGATTGTGCATTGCGGTGGAGGTTTTGCTCTAGTTCGGGAGTGAGCTCTATGTCTTCATCAGGTAGTTCAAAACATGTACACACAATCTTCCAAATACTTAGATGAAGATATATTAGATGCAATTTCATTTTGTGCCTCCAAGCGACATAATGTGTGCCATCAAAATATGGAGCACGCTTGGATGGCATGGAAATGTAAGAATGATATGTATTTAATTTATCATAGTTGAAACCTATTTCAACTCCATTGTTCTTACCGTCACCCAATGTTTCATCCTTCAGACTCTTCAGGTTTTTCGGACTTTTCTCCCCAGATGTCGATATCTTCTAATTCTCTAAGCGATGAAGCCTTGTAGAAGATTAGGGTCTAATACAAATTGAAAGGTCGAGATGTCATCTATAGGGGGAGTGAATAGGCGTTCCTACAAAATAAAACTTCACAACGGATTAACAGAATTTGAAGCTTCCAGGCTCAACCCGGAGTATCTAAGCTCAACATGGAGTATCCGGGTACAGAACACGAATTCAAAATTAACGTGCCCCTAAGCAAGTCTAATTAATTCTAATGGTTAGCACATGTTACAAATGATATCTAAAGACTTTTCCACGGGTCTCCTACAATCACAAACTCACAATCAAGTAGATCGGGCAAATCGCACAAAAGTCAACTAGAATAAATATGAACTCAAGTAAGCAAGGAGACAAAGATTTGTATTCCAAAGTTCGAACACCTTCACTTGAGGTTCCTACGTCTCCGTTGAGAAGCTCCAAAGAGCCGAGTCTCTTTCAACCCTCCTCACCAAGCGACCACCTAGATTGAGTTTGGCTTACTCAAATATCCTCTTCCATTACGGAGGCAATGATGAACCTTCACAGATGTTCCGAGGTACACCACAAGCTTGGGTACTCGTCGGACAATGCCTACCGTCTAGGACGATGAACCTCCAAGAGCAACAAACACAATATCGAATGGCTTGACGATGAACTCGAGTGCTCAAAGATGGGAATGACGCTCACTAGCACTCTTTCTCAAAATCTCAACTCAGCTCTCAAATCCTTGGAAGAATTAAAGCCAAGAGGAGTGGAGAGAGCTTCTAAAGGGGATTTGAATGCTTTGTCTCAAGGTAGTTCATCAGCCAATGCAAGGTAGGGGTGAGGGGGTATTTATACCTAACCCCTAAAAACTAGCCATTATAGCACTTTCTAGACTTACCCAAAACTTCTGGGTTAGCTATAGACTTAGCAACCGAGGACCTCTGCTCGGAAACTATGTGGAGTTTTCGGCACCTAGAACTTCCGAGTCAACCCAGAACTTTCGGGTTAAACACAGAGGCCCTAACCAAGCACCCGTGCTCGAACTCAATCCAGAGGTTCCGGCTACCTGGAACTTCCGAGTCGGCTTTATAACACCAAATCGAGCACCCCTGCTAGGAGCTTCACCCGAAGGTTCCGACAACTCAAAACTTCCGAGTTGCACCTGAAGCTTCCGGGTACACAGAGCAACAAAGAACTTCCCGGTGTTCGTGGGGTGTTTTGTATATCTCTTTTTTTTTGTCTAAAAGGGTACTTTGAGCATTGAGATATTTTCATGTAGATCTACACGCATCTCTTTTAATAGTACGATATTCCTAAATTAAAAATCAAAAGTAAAACAAATTTAAATCTATGCAGTATTCACATGTTGCTTCTCTTTTCCCTTTTTGAGGGCTCCTAGCGTCATATCAATTGTTCATGAGACTAGTACCTGTTAAAAAAACTCATTTAACTTCATTAGTCTCTTAATCTCTTGTCATCAATTATACAAACCCCATATAGGGGGCCTAGATGCACTTTCATAGGGTATTTTTGTAATTGGACTATTAGTTGAGAAATTTACATAGTCTGCCATGGAGGGGTAATTGGGTCTTCTTCGAATCGATACGAGTGTGTCGCGAGAATGGTTATGGTGCTATTAGTGATGTCAATCAGGTGTGGTGGGTACGGGTAGTGCTCACCCGTACCCGTACTCATTAGTTTTTACCTGCCCGCAGGTATACCCGCGAACACCCACGGGCGAAGAGCGGGCACCAAATTCATCGCCCACAGGTATACCCGTTTACCCGCCGGCCATTTGCATACTCATTTGAAACATTGAACAATCCATGAGCAGCATTGAGAAATCCATGAGGATTACCTGGGCAGCAGGGTGCTGGGCGCGTGGGCGTCAGTGGTGTTGGGCCTAGGCGTCGGCGTGGCCTAGGTGTCGGAGGCACAGGGCAGGGTTGGGCGGCAGCGGGGAGGGTCTGGGTGGCGAAGGTGCGGGGCCAGACGGTGGTGGGGCTGGGAGGCGATGGTGGTGTGATGTTGGGACTGGGAGGCTGCAGCATGGCGAGGGTCATGGAGAGTGTTGTTGGTCTGCTGCGGGAACAAAGAAGGGCTGAAGGGGCAAGAGGATTAGGGTTTGATCGATTAGGCCCACCTGTTAGTGAAGTTATAAGGGTAAACGGGTTTCACAGGTCTGGGTATACTCGTATACTTGTCGAGTAGTATTCTTCGCCAACAAACATATCCACGGGTACCAAATACAACCCATACCCGACCCCATTAGGATATTTGTCCATGATTAAACGGGTAATCGGCTTAAATTGCCAACCCTCGGCGTGATTCGGTAGTGAGTCACCGCCGCCAGCTTGAGGAGCCGATGTCGCAACCCAACTCTCTCTTACCTATTGCACATCGCCGCACCATCGATAAGACACCTCCCTCACGAGCCCATGCCGTCGCCCGACCCGCCTCTGTCACCATCCCGCACTACCTCCCTAGAAATATGCGCTGCCTCGTGGCCTACTCCCCCGTCATGCAGTCACAGGCCTTGCCCCCCCCCCCCCCGGCCGCCAAACCGTCATTGCGGTGCCTTGCCTGGCAATCACAACACGACGCTACCTGTCAATGAAGGTGTCGGTACAATTTAGAAGGAGGAGGAGAAATCTAAGAAAGAGGACAAGGCCGTAGCGGCGGGTGGCAAAGAAGGTGCAGGCGGTGCATTAGCAAGGCCGTGTTCTATCCAGATCTTGGGAATTATTGACATTTCTGCATGTACAACACGCATAGTCAGTAGCATTATTTCCAATTAATGGTAGTGATTGCATTCTTGGGAAGATCATGCAGCACTAGAGTCTCTGCATTGAGGAAAAATTCCAGTGTGGTGGGCGGTGTTGGCGTAGGCTCGTGGAGGAGGCGTCTCGTTGACGATGCAACAATGTGCGGCAAAGAAGATACGGCTGGGTTGTGGCGCTGACTCCTTAGGCTAGTGGCGGCGATTCATTGCCGAATCACGCATGGCCATTCTCCGACGCACTCTAGCACTCGTACCGATTCAAAGAAGACCCATTTACCCCTCCATGGAAGGCTATGTAAATTCCTCAACTAATAGCCCAATTACAAAAATATCCTAACACATCAACGGACACATTTGATCCATACTAGTGCTCCCCTACTAGTAGTACGGTGCCTTTCAAAAGGTAATAGGAAGAAGACCAAATTACTTATCTGAACTATGCCTGTTTATTTTACTCCTCCAAACTTCGAATACCATATCACATAACCCCTTGAGACCGGTTTTACAAGTGGTTTTGCCACTGTGGCTGCCACGCCACCCGATTTTTGCCAACTAGCTGCCATGTCCTCTCTCTCTCTCTCTCTCTCTCTCTCTCTCTGGCCGCGCGAAGGCAACAATGGTCACCTCCTCTCGAGCCCAGTGCACCGCCAGGGAGCTCATCGCAGCATCGGTTGGGTCGGGGTTGGCTTGGAGCAACTCGTCGATGTTGGGAAGCTTCTCGGCAGCAGTAGAGCACGGTGGGGGGGGGGGTCGGGCGTAGGCATAACGGAGCTAGGAAGGGAGTGGGAGCTCGAGAAGCTGCGGATGGAGTTGTAGCGTGCGACAGTGAACTCACACAGGCGCTTAGCGTACGGTGAGCACGATCGGAACCTGGCCAGCGATGAGCTGAATGGCGCGATGACGCTCAGCTCCGGTGGAAGTCCAGGTCGGCGACGGGCCAGAGCCAAGGGGGTCCGCGTTCTAGCTTCTTGGGGTCACAACGGAGGTCTTCGCAGTCTCGGCTCGGACAAAGAGGCGCTGGACTAGGTCGACAGCGGTGAGGTGCTTCACAGCTGGTGACGGACCTTGGCAGCAGAGAAAACGTTGATTCCATCCCGGGTGCCAGTGGACCTACGACGAGAAGTGGTCAAGAGGGTGCCCCATAGAGCGAGGAGTATGTCGGAGAGGGTAATAGGCTGATGGTTCGCCGGAGGAGTTAGAAATCGACGATGACAGCGATATTATCCTAAGGCAAAAGTTAGAGAAGAAGTGCCTCAATCTTGGCCTCTACAGCAAGAGAGCAGGGTTTGAGACTAGGAATGTTCCAGGCAACTCTTCTTGTGGTGACGGCTTCGACAGGAGGAGCTAAGGCGGTGGGCGAGCTCAGCTTGCTGCCATTGCTGCTCTGGCGCAATGGGAAAAAATGATGGCTGAGATAGGGAGCCAAGGGAGCCACGAGCAGTGGAGACATGAACAGGGTAAGGCTTCTCTGCGCGAGAGGACGAGACCAACCTCATCGGCGATGCAAAGCAGCATCAAAAATGCAAAGTGTGCTAAATTTATGATTCTATTTAAAGTTCAAGTAGTTATTCGAACAACAAGCATAGTTAAGGAGCACCATTTGATAGACTGTGTGAGTAATCGTTAATTGTGAACAATTTCGCACTAGATTCTGCACGAGGGCATGCCTTAGTTAAAGAACCAATGAACATTTCAATTTTTTCACTACCCATTCGAATTCCAAAACATACAGACAACTGGAGCAACCTACTGGGTGTGATCATTTACAGGGCGGGGAACACGGCTAGTACAGAGACGAAATAAGGGGCTTATTGCTCGGGTACACTCTTTACAGCAACCTCCCTGCTTTAGGGAATGTGGAGCCAAGTCTTGACTTCAGGTTTAGTTCTCGGAATCCTCTTGTATCTTGAAGAGGAACTGCGGTAGCGAGGCGATGCGAGGGAGGTTCGTCAGCAGCTCTCCGAAGGAGTCCTTTCTGGACATGGCTGGTGGCTCAGTGGCATCTGTAGTTTTCCTCGTTGATGTTGAACTAAATTCTTCGTCAGAACTTTCTGAGGCCTCCACACCAATGCTATCACTGTCATTTGGTTCAGGCTTTGGCTTAGTAGCTGGTGCCGCATCTTTCTGAATCAAACAACAGAGGGAGTCCACCCTTGCCATCAGTGATTTCTCATCAGAGGCAGACACCGGTGGGCCTTGTGCATCGCCGAGAAGGTACTGAGCAATTTCCTCCAGTGTCTCTTTGGTTGGCACCTCATTGTTGGCTAATGCCGGGTTGCCTGAAGTGATCTGCTCTGTGATGCAATTACCTAGATGGTTTACCAAATCATCCACTGACATCGAGGGTCTAAGCCCAGGCACCTTCAATTGACTCCACCAGTGGGGAATATTGAATTCTGGAACTGCACCGTTTACATTTTTGCTGACAGCTTGTACACCTACAGCACCAGCTCCTGTCAAATGCCCATGGGATTAGAAAAGATAATCCAAATGTGCAGATGTATCATGTGAAAGGCCTTGTAATTTGAATTCATCAATGGAGAGGATTAGAACATGTACAGGCTAGCACATCAGCCATATAATATCCGTTATATTGAAACAAGGTAGAAAAATTAAAGCACAACACCATGTATGAGGTAGCCCCGCATATTGGGAGGAGGGAGGCATTTGTACTTAAAGGTACTGACAGCAGAGCAGTAAGGCAACGCCGGAGACTGCAAGAGCAGGGAGGGGCGAAGAAAATGCCATATCATAGGCTTTTAATTACCTGGGCTTACTGTCTGAGGAAGAAATTCTGCTGGCATTCCAATGGAACCATTGGCTTCATTCTTAGCAGACATGGATGAGCCAGTACATGGTGACACAGAACCTGAATACCCAGGTTCATCTTTCAAATTAGTAAAACCAGAGCATTTTGATTCATCCGGATCCTCAAATATTGAGCACCTAGGTTCAAATACTGGAGAGTCCAATATGTCTGGTTGTAGGCTCAATTGGTTTAGCCGCTGATCACACTGAATAAGCTTCTCAAAATTCTTGCTTAACAAGGTTGAACAGCACTGCAGAAAATGTTGCCTGCATATTTTTGGAACAATCAGAATACTGAACAAAAGAGGGGTGGCTGAGTGGGGCTCAGGAACTAATAATATAAATGGCACTCTGTTATAGATGATGGAACACTGAATGGAAACACCCTTCTCATATGAAATTCATTCTAATTGTGAAAACTGAATAAGTGAAAAGTGCTTGACCTGTGCATACTTGCTTGACCACCGGTGAAATCTGAGGTAGCCTGCCACAATGTGTGTTTTCTTGGCTGAGGATCTGTCTCTTTAAAGAACAGAGGTGGTCTGGCCAACTTCAGAAAAAGGAAAACCTCTCAGAATAGTGAAGTAAGAAACCCAAAAAGAAAACATCTTCCAGACAAACGTACCACCACGTCCAAGGTTCCTTGCCCATTTTCAGGGCAAGTTGCCTTTAAAGCAGTAATATCTGACCACTGAATTTCTATCTTACTCTTAAGACCGCCTTCCAGAACTTCCCACACAAGCTTATGCTTTGCGAAGTAACACTTTGCCACCAAATCACCTTCATATCGTGATATGTACTGCTCATAGATAAGTTTAATTAGACCATTTTAAGGCCAAGGTTTGTTCAGGTGAACAATTATATGAACTACTGGATATGCTAAACATGCAGAATTTGGCTTCTGGGTTCTGCAGCAGCAGCAGCAGCAGCAGCAACAACAACAACAACAAACTGAGAAGCTCGGAAAACATAGAAGATGCATTGATGTTGCACTAACACTTCATACTACAACACAGCATCAGCGTTATAATTACATGAATATTAGCTTCAAGTTGTACAGACAAAATAATCACGATGATGATTTACAACATCAAGAGTATTTAACAATAAACATATTGGCTGTATCTCAACAAAGCATCACCATTCACCAGCATTGCATCTTCCATGTGAATATAGTACTTTTCTTGTTAAAACAAGTAAAGAAGGCAGAAAAAGAAGGGATAAATAAACCAAATTGAGGTTCTGGCAGTGCTGCCCAAAAAAATTCAGGAAACATCAATTTCCTCACCTCCCAGGTACCAATTCTTAATATACTTGCAGGAAAATTTGAAGCTTTTAGCCGTTCGCCTGCTGCTGACACACCAGATTTCATCTCTTTCTTCTTGGAAGGTTCAGAAATGTCGTTGTCCATAGAAGATTGCCCTGCATTGGATGCTTGAGAAAGCCTCATCTCAATCAAATCCAAGAGAGATGGGCTTTTTTTCAACCGCAGACCCAACGGGCTAGGTTCATCAAGTACATTGTTGTACATATCCTGAAAATGTTCACATCAACATAAGAACTATGAGCCTCAAAGCTGGCCATTCCACAGTTATATCTGCATAATCATATTTTATTGTTTAACCTTTAATTAGACAACCAAAGAAGGACAATATCACAAACACCTCAAAATTGTATTTGACAAGCAAGCATGTGTCCATATAAATATCTAGGAACAAAAAATGTTCCGCTCCTTTTTGTTCACATAGCTATTTTTATTTTCTTGTCATTCCCACTGGCATCATATATTTTGAACATACAGCAAGTGTTATTGCACCCAGATAAAGTATAATGACTTGCATGTTGGCCAGACAATGGGACAAAATCCTATATAAATGAAACCTAACTTGGTGCACAGAGTACACATACACTGCACTGCTACCGACTTCCGTCCGCTAAACCCACTGAGTGTTGATGATATCCACGTTTATGTGACAAGATGATAGTAGCGAATTCCAATCATATATTTGTTCCATGACTGGACTTATTAATTGAACAGCATAGTAGGATAAGACTCCATGAGCATGGTTCAACTATTGTTATGGTAGGATATGACTCCATAAGCATGGTTCAGCTATTGTTACTTCTGGTTGCTCTAGAACATTAGAAAGCATGCGCATGAAAGTAAATATGACCTATTGAGTTATGTGGATCACAGAGGATTCCTGTTCGAAATCGGGTGAAAATAAATTAACAGGTGTTTGCAACGAACTGCAGCTCCCAGGAAGGAAGCTGTCAACTTGTCTCGCTCAGGCACTCAAAACAGTACACAGGACGTATGCTACTGCGATTGTTCATGCCAAATACATGTTAACCGGATTCACTTAGCAAGATTAAACTACATCACGCAATTGCACAGATCCTGAAAACATTCTCCAAGCTGTAAGTAAGAACCTGGACAGATTGCAGAACAGTAAAGCAATGTCCATGACTAGACGTTTATCATCAACAAAATGTCACTGGCAAAAAATATCGAACCTACAAATGTAGCCTCATCCGCCTTTCAATCACACAATACTAGAAGCCCATGAGTAGCATATCATGGAGATGCTTTTCCAGCCCAGTCATAAGCGCCACCAACCCAGGAGCAGCCGAGCAGGGGGTGACCAATAAAATATCCTACTAAATAACCATAGTAATTAAGAAAAACCCATTCAAACCACACAGAACTCAACGCTCCCCGTTCCTGGTTCTTCTGTAGCTGGATTTCGCAAAGAACACCTGATTTCTCATTAAAGTTGCATAGAAACTCTAAACAACATCAGCTCTACGATTCCCATCCACACAGTTATATTAGTCCACGAGCATCACCCTCCGTCGCAGCCACCTCTACTCCTCTAGTCCTCAAGCATGACGGTGATTCGGATCGAACGCGTGAAATTACACAACTAAACTCTTCTGTTCCCCAAAAACACACGGCGCTAAACCAGCCAGCAAAGCACAAAATCCTACCAAAACTCCCCCGCTCCGTACCAAACATGACAAACCCAACGCGCTATTCAGCTCAGCCCCAATCGAACGCATCAAATTGCGGACAAAAATATGACACCGCCGGATCTACCTGCTGCTGCTGCGGAGGTGTAGGCGGCGGCTGAACCGCCTTGGCGCGCTTGCTGAGCGGACCGCGCTCGTCGGCCCCAAACTCCTCTGCCTCCAGCTTCACGGTCGCCGCCCCCGCGTGCCGCGCCGGAGCCATGGCCGGCTCCGCGTGCCGCTTCCCCGAGCTCGGCAGCTGCACCATGGGGAACGCCGGAACCCTAACCCTAGCACCGCGGCCGATCAACACGAAGGCCGAATCGAACCGGGGAGGCGAAGAGGAAGGCGAATCGAAGGGTTCGATGAAGGAAGGGAGGCGACTCGAAGGATTCGAGGAAGGGAGCGCGAAGGCGGAAGGGGAAGGGGGGAGCTTTGGCCTCTTGGGGAGGAGAAGGGCCAGAAATAGTCGTGCTCACCCGAGCCGGCGCTGGTCTATGACCAGTGGGGTAGAGTCGGGCCCCATGCGTCAGCGACAGGTGGTGATGCACCGGTGTGGAGAAAGTGGCGGGGTCACTGGAAGCCTGAAGCACGGCTGTCAGCGGCGCACGGCGATGACAGGCGGGGGCCACGTGGTGGAACCGGATGTTTTGCTCGGTTGGCTCTATTCACACGAGCGCTCAGCATGACTCGTCTTGCCGCCTTCACGTGGAAAATGCTTCCCATTCACCGGTAAACTAGTACTCTTCCGTTTAGGAATATAAGAATAAGATGTATTTTATTTTAGTTCGATCTTTAAAGTTAGATTTTAATTATTATTTTTATAAAACATATAATTTATATTTAGAAAATTAATATAATGTAAAAGTGTTTTAAAATATAAATATAATTATATAATTTTTATATATTAAACATATTTATAATTTGATTAATTGTTGATTAAAATATATAAAATTTGATTTTTTTTAAAACAAAATATGTCTTATATTTTTTATCAGAAGTAATAGTGCTATAGTAAAAGTAGGATCAAGAACAAGGTACTGGGACTGGAAAGTCAAACACAACGAATTTTTCAAGGTGTTTTTTAAGAATTTTTTAGTTGTATTTTGAAGGATTGGTCAACTCTAGAGGTGCCAATAGGTGAACCGCAGAGGGTCCTTTGACTCTCTTTAGTTCATTTCTTTGTATAAAAAATTCACAAAATAGATAAGAAGGTGAGTTTTTAGTTCATTTGTAGCAAACTAAATAGCATAGAGGGTCGATACTCTTGCACCCCTAGTCAACTCAGTGACATTTCTTCTCGATTAAACAACGTCAATCTATATAAAATTTGTCTTTCCAAACATTGAAAGGAGTGCCAGTTGGTTGAAAAAATAGTCTGCTTTTAATGATTTCCAAACCAATGTTGCGATACATAATGGTGACGACGCGCTAAACTATGACAACCAGGAGCGAAGCTAGAATTAACGCCATGGTGATGCACGTTGGCTTAGCATAGCAGCTTTTTAGTACACATAGTTAAATTTGGTGGTACATAAGAGGTAAAAATAATATCCTAATAACTGAAAATCGTTAGGATCTTAGTGCCGATGCAATCAGGTGGGCTCACCTAGTTTCGCTCCTAATGATAACTGATATAAATTTGCAAGGAAGAATAAAAAATACCCTTTGCGAATTTCACTCAAATCTTGCCACCCTACTGTAAATGAATAGATTTCTTTTTAGTCACTTTGATTTTAAGTTTCCTTCTTATAATTGTCGTTATTATAAAATTCTACCTACTATTTCAGCTTGCCTTGGTCCCTCTCCTCCCCCCTCCACATGCACACAAAAAATGCTCTTGAACTCATCTAACATAGAGGAGATGAATTGAGTCCTAATTAAAACTAATTTAACTGAACTCTGGAATAAGTAAATAATCTTATACTAGATGAATAGTAAATCAATTATAATCACTAAATTTAATAGAATGCTAAGTAAGAAAAAATATATAAGTTACAACAAGAAACGAATAGTAGAACATTAGCGCAAGAAAGTAAATGATCAAAGTAAATACGAGAAAGTAAAGAAATAAGCAAGAAGATATCGATTTTTTTTCGAGGTATCGAAAAGTTGGCACTCCCCCCTAATCCTTATTAGAGCATCCACTAAGTATATCACTCCTCTTCAAGTCATCAAGACTTAAGTGCTCGCTAGTGATACTCATTTCTCTATCTCCAGATTAGCGGGCTTCAAACCAAACACAAAACTTTCTTTTGGGGCTCCTACAAGAACTCCAAATACTAGCCAAGTGTTACTAGCCACTAAGAGTAACAAGTCAATAGCTTCACTTGACCCAAATAAAACCTAGACTGCAGTTAGATGCACACTTGCTACTCTCTTTATACTAATGATGTCCCTAATCTTAAATTAAAAACTTTACAAATTACTATAGTACACTCCCTTGCTTCTTAATCTCACACTAAGTGTTTCAGCTCTTCTGAATCACAAGGTTACCCAAGGTTATGAAATGAGGGCGTGTATATAGGCTAAACTAGTCGTTGTCTAATCACCCATATTTTTCGTGAACACCAAATGATTTGGTGTGAACCGTCCACCTAAAACTAGCCGTTACTGCACTAAATACTTCGGTGAAGCCTCCGATACATACGTCGGACCATCTGATGTGTATGAGTCCAACTTCCATTTAACCGAAAGAAATTCCTCTGGACTTTACTTCGACGACGCCTCCCATATATGCGCCAGACCATCCAGCGTGTATAAGTTCATTTTCCACTTAATAGAAAAACCTTTTGAACTTTACTCCGACGAAGCATCCGATGTATACTCTAGACTATACGGCATGTATAAACTTGAATTCTATTTTCTAAAAATACTCTGACGTAGCCAACTTACTAGGTCAGATCATCTGTTGTGCACAAAAGCACCGAGATAAAAGCTCTGACGTGTATAAACGCATTAGCATCAGACCATCCAGCGTATAGAGTTTTTCCAGAACTTTTCAATTCAAAATTCTTTAAGTTCTAACTTCACTTCAAGTCATCTATGGGCTTCTCTGAGCTACCTAGTGCTAGAATTTCATAAGTGTGCATCCAACCTATTCTAGATTCAACTAGCTCAATCTACTACTCGTAATCCCTCTTTATAGTACGATCAACGAACAAAAGAGAGCTTATGTTAAATGTGATTCATCTTCTTTTAACACTTAGAACTAGAAAATCCTTAATTTTGACGTTCACATTATTTGATCATTCATCCAATCAATTAAGGAACCAAGATCGTCGAACAACATTGTGAACTAATCATTTAATTATCCTTCCAACAAATTTGTTACTCATAATAATATGATTGTCATTAATCACCGAAACACTTACTACTTACCTAAGGACATATATACTAAAATCCTCCCTTTTTAGTGATTGATAAATACACCTGTAGCATCTAGGTCCCTAAGTAAGTGGTAAATGTTTCGGTGACTAATGACAACTATGTCATTGTGATTAACAATTTATTTTGAAGGGAATCAAAAATTTAGTTCACAGTGATAATTGGGTATGCTTGGTTCCTAAAGCGATTATATGGACGATCAAAGAACATGTGTATCAAGATTAAGGATCTTCTAGTTTTAAATGTCAAAGGAGATAAATAATACTTAGAGTAGTATAGGTCTATTTCCTTAGTCTTTTGACCGTACTATAAAGAAGGACTAAGAGTAGTAGTTTGATCTAATGAGTCTAGACTTGGTTTAATGCACACTTATAAAATTCTAGCACTATGTAGCTCAGAAAAGCCCATGATTGAGATGTCGAGAAGTTGGAGCTCAAGAAAATTAAACTGGATGAGCTCAGAGTCTTCTTAGTTCATCGGATGATCCGATCTTGTGAAGCTTATTCTCATCAGATCATGTTGTTATCAAGTCAGAAAACACATTTCATACACAGGATGGCCCAGTGTTTAGTGATTAGAGGTGTCTCGGTGAGCTTTTAGAGTTCTTGTGAGAGCCCCAGGACAAGTTATGTACTTAGTTTGATACCTGCCAATTCGGAGATGAAGAAGTGGCAATCATGAGGGAGCAATTGAGTCTTGATGACTCAAGAGGGAGCGATATCTTTGGTGTATGCTCCAACGAGGACTAGAGAGGAATGTCAAGTCCTCAATACCTCAGCGAAAAAATTCGGTGTTCTCTTGTCCATCTCTTTACTATTTCGTAATTTAATTTGAGTATCTATATTCTTATAAGCTTTCAATTCTGCATTTTTTTGGTGTCTTTGCTTGCTTGTTTTGTTGCTTTCTCCTAGTTTGATCATGTAGTCGCATGTTCTTTCTTCTAGACTAAGGTTGCTATTTGTTCTAGATTACGGTAGAGATTTTTAATTGTCCAATTCACCCCCTCTTAGCTCATTCGATCCTTTCAACTATTATACTAGGCATACAATGGCATATAACAATAAGTAAGGAAAAGCCCAGTACTGGAATAACCTATTATGCTAATTTGAAATAGAATTAAACTAAGCATGAATTAAACCACAATAATATGGCAATCGAAATACAACAAAAGAGATAACCAAAAGACTTATCATTACATAAAAAATCATAAAGATCCAACATACTCGTAAGCTCCACCTATCTGTACTCTCACTCCCCCTAAATCAACTCCCCCTTTGACATTAAAGCACCGAAAAAGAAGTCATCTAAGCAACCGAGGCTAGAAAGATGGGAAAAACTCTAAAGGAAATGTAGGAGTCATGTTGCATGTGAACTTAAAGATTAAAACTATAAATTTGCTAGGACATTAAGCATAAATATTAATTAAGCACACTTATAGAGTTATATGTTCACATTGAGTGCAAACATCATTCTCAAAGAGTGATATCCTCTTTTGTAATTTTACTACCAAATGCACACACAATACAAAACAAATACAAAAAGGTAGACATCAGTGCAAGATATAAGACAAATGAATACATAACATAAAACAAATCTATCTTGTCATATTACTTTGTTTCTCAAACTTATTCATGGTGAACTCAACTACATACCTTGAGTGAAGCGAGGGAGCCACCAACTCAAGCAAAACTCATATTCATCACTATCTTGAGATGATTAGATAAGCACATATATGAAATGCATCTATATGACAAGACATCATATACTAGGTGTATACTTTAGATATCTAAAGATCATCTTAACCGTGCTAAGATAAGACTACTTAGGATTAGCTTGAAAATTAACGCACATGCATATACAAAACATAATATCGGACCAAAATACTACACATAGTTGGATGACATCTCACTACATCGAGATAGGTCTCATGTGCTAACCGATTGCAGTTACAAGTCTAAAGATGTTAATCTAAGGCTCGGAGGGCAATGATGAAATAACAAGTGATGATAATAGTTATGTCAAGAATGAGATCTAAGGCTCGGAGGGCAATGATGAAATAACAAGTGATGATAATAGTTATGTTAAGAATGAGTCACACAAGCACATCGCATCGAACCCAAAATCACAAGCTATCTTCCATGTCAGATGATAAAAAAAGTCTAAATCAACCTGTCACAAGGCTCGGAGGGGGCAAAATCAAACAAATGCAAAATAGAAAGTGGGTATTTGCAACAAAATAGGTTATAGGGGGGAACTCAAATTCAAAGTGGTTTTTTGGGTGGTTTTTGCAATTTTTCCAGTTGTAAATGAATGAATTAACAAATGTGAACATCTAAACAAATATCTTTGAAGAGATGTCATTTTTTCTAAATTGTAACTATCTGCTCGTGTACAAAAGAAAATCTCCGTATGTGATCTGTCAAATATCAACTTCTGTTGGCAAGCAGTGAAGCTTCATCATCATCTTGTTCTACATCAGGGCCCTCCCGATTCTCGGAATCTTGGAGAGATTTGTCAGGGAAAGAGCCCCTGTCCACACAAAGAGAGGTTAACTCGACATTCTCCATTTGGTGAGCTTCATCGTCACCATCCTCATTCAGCAAATCAGATGGAAGAAGATTGGAATTTGGATAACTTCTGGGCACCAAAGCCAACAGTGACAGTGGTAGTAACCTCATCGCGTTTCGAATTAAAATCGCTGCCCAGAGGTTCTTGAATTCTGTTCTTGTGATTTTCAACAAATGAAGGATCAATCCACCAACCCATGATCCAGTTAACGAGCCAATGTTGTCAATGGACATGAGCAATGCGTAGAATGTGCCCTCAATGCCAGGGGGGCAAAGCTTTGAGCTGAGCACCAAAAGAGGCATCCATTTGATACGGTTGATCATTTTGGAGACCCCCTCGTCGATCACAGCAAAGTAGTAGTCAGGTATCCCCATTTTCAGATTTAGACGAAGCACCAACATCAGATCAAGCATTCCCGACAAGCTTAGCAACAACTGACTAGAAAAAAGAAGGTTGCGGAATGAGTGATCCTTAAGAATGTTTTGATATAGTATGACCCCGACAAGAGAACCAATTGACCCAATTGCGAACATAAAGCCAATGAATCCCTGGTAAAGTAACAAACAGTTAGTTTGATTACGCGACAAGAACTAGCGATTTTCAGAAGTAGTCATGACATATTTGCAAAAGAGGTGTGCCATTTGAAACGTGTCAAATACAGAAATATTTTCAACTGCAAGAGTTATTTCCATGCAAACATGGAAGCCACAATCCATAACAAGCTGTCGAGCATGCATCATAGCCAAAAGATTTCTAGATGTACCTCAGAAAAAGATGGCCCTGCACTTCGGTCTGTGTACCAGAAGAACATTCCTTCTTGAATGTCCACACTCAAAGCAAGTGACATGTACATGTAAACACATGGGCGCCATACTTCAGGACATTTTAAGGCCGTTAACATTTTTCCACTTGCTTCTACAAATTTCTTGTGGGCCTATTTTGTGATATCAGAGATGGGAAAAAATAGCCTAAAAAATAGCGTAGAAAGAGAAAACAACAACAATTCTTCTAACCTGCTCGTATGGAAAGTTGGGGATATGGACCTCCTTTAGCAGTGTTCCAGCTAAAATTACCAAGGCAGAAGGTATAGTTAACAGGCCAAGGGCACCCTTGAGAAAGAGTGAAAGACAGTATTTATCTATTATCAGATAACAGCACCATCTGGCTTTCAAAAAGATATATATCTGAGGATTCAAAGTAATGACAATCGACAGTTTAATTTATATTGACGAGTCACAGGAGCAAGAGAAGCAGCACAAGTCCAGTGAACTGATTGTTAATGCACAACAAGAATATATCTGTTCTAAGTACTTTAAACTAGAATAATACGATGATATTCAACGGTTCTTCTAATTGTGGTGATCAATGCAGATCGATGAAAAGTATGAAGCTTGAACAAATAATTATCAGCGTTGAACTGATGATAATACTCACTTGAGCTCCTATTGCACGAACAAGGAAACCACTTGTTGAGAACCCAATAAGGCCTCCAACAGATGCACAGAATCCATTTAAGCTTATCATGTCAGCAGCAAGATGAGGGTACATTATACTGTTTTCAGCCACGCAAGCATCTATAGTAACATCAGCTATCGCCACACTAGCACTTCCAGTCATCAACGCCAACAATGCAAGCAATGCATGAAGCTTGCTGTGGAGAGAGATTATAAGCATTGCAATCACTCCGATGAAGCCTGTATGTTCCTCGGGAAACAAGGAGGGGAGAAAATAAGCAAAACTTCCGTATGCTGATACCAAATGACAGGAAATCTCATATAGAGGGACTAGTAGTAAAAGTGCCACTGTTGCAGGAATTGGCAATGTGTTTGGCTTATGCAGCAAAGCTTGTTTAAAATAAATGAACCTACTTAACCACATTGAGTCCTTCCTACTGGCTGTTGGTCAAAATTTGCACTCCTCCGTGGCTCCATATTTTGCTAGTGACTCAGAATCGCAACATGGTGAAGGTGAACTCAATGGTAAACAAGTTTGTTTTCTGATTTAGCTTGACACATACTAAGATGCAAAGTCAACTAGTAGCTAGACGCAAAGAATTATCAGCGATTCGGCCCTATGTGAGCCATAGGCATGTTTGATGCTCATCGCCATCAGCACACTTCGGCACTATTTTTTCAGCACCAAGTCATCAAGCTTTTACTAGCACTACATTTCAGACAGATATTTTTCAGTTTTGCAGTTCCTAGTTTTGCAGTTTTGCATTCCAGAAAGCAGGCACAGCCACAACCGTAACGAAAACCAACACAACCCAGAAGCAATGCTCCTCACCTGCAAGAATAAAGTACGGCCGGCGCCGGTAGCCGACCACGGGGAGCACGTCGGTGAGCAGGCCCCAGAGCGGCTTGACCATCCAGGGGATGGACGTGACGCCCTGGTACACCTGCGCCGCCGACGGCTGCACCCGCTGCACGTCCTTCCAGTAGTAGTCGGATGCGACGCGCGTGATGCCGCCGCCGAGCCCCTGGCTGATGCCGTACGTGGCCACCACGCCAAACACGAAGCTCCAGTGCAGCTCCCTGGCCAGCATCCGGAACCACGCCGCCGGCGAAAGCGGCCTGCCGGGGCCGTCCTCCGCCCCCTTCGACGGCGACCCCGGAGCCGCTTCGATGAGGACATTGGTTTCTCTCTCCTTGTCCTCGTCGAGGTCTGGGGGCGGTTGCGGCGACATTTTCTTGGTCGCTTGTGCTGTCGCGCAAGATCTCCAAAGGCCACCAGGAGATTGCGCGCTGAAGACTGGATTTTTCACTGGGCTTTGCTGAACTTGTCCATCCTGAATCTGGAGAGTGGATGCTCCAAGAACAGATTTGGGGTTTCTTGAATCCTAATCGCTGTGGAAAACAACAAGAAGATCGGAGCGGGGAGAGGTAGGTTCGTCTGTATCGATCCAAAAGTCTTTAAAAAAAATCGAGGGGGTGTCAGGCTATTTGCAAAGATATCAAATCAAAAGGTCTGCTTGAACCTTTTGGTACGATTGGAACGAAAAAATTTCGGCAAAAATTGCACAAAAAAATGGCAAGGAAAAAAATGGCAGCCGAGCGGTGCCCAGTTGCTTCAAAAAATACCGCTCGACATCCAGATATGAATGGAGGTAATAACCTACAGACATTAGGTACAAGTGAACTATAAACAAGAACAGCGTGAGAAAAGAAAAATGGCGGAGAAGCAGAGGCTAGCCGTTTGACATTTTTTTCCTTAAAAATTCGGAGCTCGCTCGCTAGCTGAAACCAGAGGACAAGCAGTCGCTGTCATGCGGGGCCCATTTGGCGGGGCCCATTGTTCTCGGTGGCTTGTTCCGTTGGGTGCTGTGTTACGTACTTACGTGACGCGAGCAAGGCTACAAATCGCCGTTAACGACGATTCTACCCGCACTGTTTTTATAAACCAAACAATTACCAATCAAATTTAAATTTAAAAATTTAAAATTCGATTGATTTCTACTGAATTACTGTGCGGTTACCACGGTAACAATAGTTACTATAGGAAACCGATAATCGTTTGCAAAACGGTAACTAAAACCCTGACGCAAGGGCGAAGTAGTTCGGACCTGAATGATAGCTAGGTGTTTAAGAATAAAGGATTAAATATTTATATAAAAATATAATTTTTAATGTAAATGAAAACTACGAATATTTAGATGCAATTAATTATTTTATTAGCATTAGAATAAGCAATATCGCTTAAGTAACCATATCACCCCTGTCTAAGCATTTGTGCTAATACGGTTGAGAAAAAAATTCTATTTTTTTATAAACGCCTTATATAAATACTCCATATTGTACATACTCTTAAACAAATTGATTTGATAAGATAGAGTAGTAGACGCATCAGTTGCAAAGCTTCTAGCCCACATCACTGACGGGATAGCGATATTTTCCTCGGGCCCACTTGATAGTGAGACGAATGATCGAGTCTTCAATCAGTTTCGGAAACGGTTCTTCTCGGTGACATGGGGAAAACGTTGTGGGCATGCATCACTTGTACACTTAAAGAGTAAAATCCAATCCATGATAATGGGAGCTCTGCTCGAACAACAGCATGGAATATTTGCTTCAAAGCTTAAAAGAGAACTCAAGCATCACAGTGGAGCAACTGAATTCCAGCAAAGAGGATAGCCTCCAACCAAGATGTTAAGCTTATGCTTTTTTAATGATAGAAATATAACTTCTGACTTATATACTAACAAAACATCAAGACGTCACCAACTTAGGGTTATGTCACCGTGGATCATGGTTACCGACGTTGAGCACCCTAGATCTAGCAACATACGTCAGTAGATGATATAATAAAGTGATCCCATGGATGTTGGTGTTGAGGTCACCCATATGATGCACATGATGTAGCTAGTGAATGGGAAGAGGCAAGAGTGGTAGGGCGTAGAGTGGAATGTATTGTCAATGGTGATGATTTGAATCATCACTTCAGAATACCTAAATGTCAATCTCAGTTGTTACCCATGTGGCATAATTTAGACATGACAATTATATAATCATTGTAAATGTCACACTCTAAATTATCACGTGTTAGTCTTCTTTTCCCCCTTCTTTCAACTAAATCGATGCTTGGGACATCGTCTTTAGGTCTTGGTTACATCTCCATGAACTTATCACGTCCCATTGCACTGTTGATCACCAACGATACAAAAGCTGGTCAATAAGAAATAAAAAAGTGGTCAAGATTGGGTACAAAATGTCACCAACTAGATTCAAGTGACGATGTAGTGATTTGTTGGATGTTATATTTTACTTAAGCAGTTGTCTTTGTTGAATGGATTACTTGTGTTACATGGTGGGGTGCAAATTAGTTTCTATTTTAGATGACTTCAATGATGACTTCAATAAACTTAACAATGGCTTTTTTAAACAACAGTGAACCCCGAAACCTACATAGAGTCTAAACCTGAAATTGAAATTTGAAATGTATTGAAGCATGACAAAGCGTGAGAGCTAAAACCTAATATTTGCGTGTAAATGAGATTTGAAAGGCGAAATACCAAAAAATATGTGAAAGCATCAGGTTCAGAATGCCAAATATACATTTTAAACCCAGATTTCACCAAAACTTACTTGAAAACGGAGTTTTGAGCTTAAATTCTGCTAAAGCAACAAAAAGTCTACAATCGAGAGCCGGAACCAGCATGCCAGAGATATTAAGCTTGAAACCTTATACTTGAAGAGTCCAATGCCTTTGGGAAGGGTTTCCCAACATAAAAGGTGACTTCTAAATTAGATTTGCTTATTCATAAATATGTTTTTCTTCTCTTGTGTGCATCACTTGGTACAAATCAAATATAAAATATGCTCTTTCTCGGCTAAAAAAATGCTCTTTCTGAACAAGGCGACCAAATTTCTATAACTTTTTTTAAGCCAGATCCCTTTTATCCGAAGCTTTCTTTGGAAGCTATTTAATGGAGGTGTATGACGCCGAGTTCGAATCCCGGCGGGCTCGGCCACTCCTTGTGGCTTCGCCAATCGGGCCCCATACGCGTTCGACAAATTTCTATAACTAAAGGTCCAAAGCGCAAAAGTACCAAAACTGCATTGCGAATGGGCGCCAAACCGCGCAAACCCTAACTTCGTTCACTCTCATCAGGCCCCTCCATTTGAAATCAACTCCCCCCCACCCCTACTCCGCCTCCCTCCCCGCCTCCGGCGAGAGACCCGAAATGGATCTCTCCGCCACCCCGTCCAGATCCAAATCCAAGCCCAGATCCTCGCCAGCGAAGCCCGTCGCTGCCTCCGCCGAGGCCCAGATGGACCTCTGCACCCCGTCCAAGCCCACGCCCGGAAGGAAGCGCAAATCGGCGACCTCGCCGCCGCCGGTGTCTCCGGCGACCCCATCCACCGTCCGCCGCTCCCGCCGCCTTCTCGATACTCCCACCAAGGCCGCCCCGGAAGTGCCGGTGATGGCTACGCCGACCCCTACCTCCAAGGGCAAGCGGGCCGCACCGTCGCCCAAAACCCCTGCCCAGCGTGAGCCCAAGCGGCAGAGGCGTCAGCAGAAGAAGAGGGCGTACTACCGGAAGGTGGTGTACGACGGCGGGGAGTTCGACGTCGGGGATGACGTGTACGTGAAGCGGCGGGAGGCGGCGGAGTCGGACGCGGAGGATCCCGAGAACGAGGAGTGCCGCGTGTGCTTCCGCGCCGGCGGCGGGGTGATGGTGGAGTGCGACGTGTGCCTTGGTGGGTTCCACCTGCGGTGCGTGCGCCCGCCGCTTCGGCGGGTGCCGGAGGGGGACTGGGCGTGCCCGTACTGCGATGCGGAGCGCGCCGGGAAGGCGGTCGAGCGGCCTAAGCCGCCTGAGGGGAAGCGCATTGTCAGGACCGCCAAGGAGAAACTGCTATCCAGCGATTTGTGGGCTGCACGCATCGAGAGGTCAGTGAGGGTTGGGCATTGCAGTGGCTTTCGTTGTTCGTGTGGTGAAACACACAGTTCTATAAATTGGCTGAGTGTTGGTTTTTTTCTTGAGCCGTGTGAATTGGTAACAGTTAGTCACATTTCGAATTGGAAAAGAGGATAGCTCTAAAAGACTTATTGTTACTGATGTGATAGCTCTGAAAGACTACTGGTTACTGCTCACCGACTTACAGATGTGATAGCTCTAAAAGACTTATTGTTACTGATGCTTTATGCTAGAATATATTGTGCAACAGTTTTTCCTACTCATGATTTAGGTTTGCTATGCTAGGCGATGCATATTCTACATTTGTTCTAACAATTGGGTTTAGGTGCACGGTTTTGTGTGTCTGGTTCCTTTTTTCCCAACAGAAAAGTGATTTGGGGTGGTAGAAGTTTCTGAATATATCTCTAGTTATCTAGATATACTTCTTGTTACAATAATACTACTAGTTCTATGCTATTATTTGAAGATAAAAATTTCTGTGCTGTTTATGAGTTTACTACTTAACAATGCTGCTGACTACAACAGTTTATGGAGGGAGCCAGATGGCACGTTCTGGGCAAAGGTAAGGTGGTACATTATCCCTGAAGAGACTGCAGCAGGAAGGCAGCCACATAATTTATGGAGAGAGCTATATCATACCAATGATTTTGCAGATATTGAGGTGATCATTGTGTTCTGTGTGTATTGTTGGCTCCTTCACAACTTTTTGTTTGATTGTCCGTTTGTAGTTTTAAGTTCTATGTGTAATTGTGTTTATGTCTTCTGCAGATGGAAACAATCCTTAGACATTGTTACGTAATGAGCCCCAAAGATTTCAGGGGTGCTAATAATGAAGGAGATGATATATTCTATTGTGAATATGAGTATGATATACATTGGCATAATTTTAAGCGTTTGGCGGATATTGATGATGAACCTGAGGTAGATGTTCAGAAACTTTTGAGATGCAAAATTCTGTTCTTAGAAGCTAGGACTACCATTGCGGCATAGCCAGTGACCAAGCTTATTTCTGCTCTTTTTGTAGACAAAGGAAGACCCGAGTGACGAGCCTTACAATGCCGGTAATGATTATAACAGTGAGACTGATGAAGACTCCTCAGAATATGATGAGGAGGATGAACCAACATCATGTAGCTCTGCCAGAAGGAATCAATCGCATGAATTGGCGGCGGTACTAACCCTTCTTCTCTCTCCTTATCTGCTATTTTGCATTGCTTTTACTGAAACAACATATTTATTCATAGAATTCAAGGAAAGGGAGGATATATGGCCTGCAAAAAATAGGGATACGGAAAATTCCTGAGCATGTTCGGCGCCACCAAAAGACTGAGCTGGAGAAGGCGAAAGCAACCCTGTTATTGGCAACTCTTCCTAAGTCATTGCCTTGCAGGGATAAGTATGTTTGTTCACCTTACTGAATGTTTCGCTTGCTTCTTACAAAAAGCGCTACTCAGATGAAATCTTATGTCAGGGAAATGGAGGAGATATCTACATTTGTGAAGGATGCAATTTGCAAGGACCAATGTCTCGGACAGTGCCTTTACATCCATGGTGTACCTGGTACTGGCAAGGTAACAAACCATGTTTGACTGCCTACTTTTATGGTTTCATTTCATCTGCTGTGGCTAAATGTTGAACCAAATCTTCTTCATCTGTTTTATGGACCTACAGACTATGAGTGTACTTGCAGTTATGAGGAAGCTGAGATCTGAATATGATTCTGGATCTCTGAGGCCGTATTGTTTTATAGAAATTAATGGTCTTAAATTAGCTTCTCCAGAGAATATCTACAAGGTACTTCTGTTTCAATGACCTACTGATTAACCTGCCCTACTCAAATGTACCAGACACATAGCCTCAGAAAAGAATTGTAATGGGCTTATCTTTTCAAAATATGCAGGTTATATATGAACAGTTGAGTGGGAATAGGGTTGGGTGGAAAAAGGCTCTTCATTATTTAACAGAGCACTTTTCAGGTGGCGCTAAAATTGGAAAGCAAGCAAACCGGCCAATTGTTTTGCTCATCGATGAGCTTGATCTTCTTTTGACAAGAAACCAATCAGTAATAATTTCAAGCCAAATCTATAAAGTATCTGTATAGTTCTGTAGATTTTTTTGTGGAAAACGAATTAAAAGAAGTTGTTTGGTATTTCCATTTGTTTGACTTCCTGATTGTTATGTTTTACATGTGCATATTATTTGACACTTTAACTATTTTCTTGTCAGGTGCTGTATAACATTCTTGATTGGCCTACCAAACCAAATTCAAACCTAGTTGTTATAGGTAACTATTCTTTTGTTTTGACATGTTATTTCATTCTTGCATTTTAGTTACTCTTTGGCTGTTTATTAATGAATGCAGGTATAGCAAACACAATGGATCTTCCAGAAAAGTTATTGCCTCGTATATCAAGTCGGATGGGTATCCAACGACTGTGTTTTGGCCCATACAACTATCGGCAACTGCAGGAAATTATAACAAGCCGTCTAAAGGGTATTGATGCCTTTGAAGAACAGGCTATTGAATTTGCTTCCAGAAAGGTTTGGCTTGCAGTACCATGTGTATATATTTGTCATCATGCCTTTTCATCCATCACTGTTACTGTATCCACCACTCAATCAATTATGAGGTTTGCCGAGAGCCCTAGCAGCAGGTGTTTCGGCAACACATGCGTGCAGTAGCAGCAAAGGCATGAACCAGGAGTCCCATGCTGGGGGGACAGCAAGGAGTCCAATGTTGGCTGTTGTGGACTCGTACTGGGGAGCAATGAAGAGGTGTGATAGAAGAGCCCAGCCAGGAATGGGCTTCGGCTAAAGGGTGTCCAGTTAGTAGATAGAGTTCCGTAGGATTAGGAAGTCAATTATCTTAGAGAAAGGACAATGTCATACAAAGCGGTTCAAGCCGGCTAAGAGAGGTGGTCAGCTAGCCGAATAGGGAAGATGAGGTGATAAGTCCACGTTATGGTAGATTAAATTGAAGTCATGATAGGTGTAATAGGCATCAAAAGTCAAGTAGTATTCTAAAAGAGATTGTATCACTGAGTCTAGCAAAAAAAAGTCTGGAGGAAACAAGAAATTAGAAATGGCTGGTGATTCATATTCCGAACTAATTGGTCTGATTAGTTTCTCTCTCCTGTGAAGATTAGACTATCTTCTAATGTAATGTTAGCATGGACTTTCATTCAGTTGATTAGAGTGCCTTTGCATGCAGGTAGCTGCTATGTCAGGTGATGCTAGGCGTGCCTTAGAAATTTGTAGACGGGCAGCGGAGTTCGCAGACTACCGTATCAAACAGTCTCAACAGTCTGGACAGACTTCCTTTTCTGCAAATAAAGGTACTGTCCACATATGTATTGGAACCACTAATTCACTAAAAAGGGAGTTTACTCTGGATTATTCTATCTTTATGCTTATATTCAACTAGACTATCAGTACAGATGCACCCTTTGATATGGTTTTATGACTCAATTCCAAGCTGTATATAGTCCATTTAACATGAATCTAATACTTGTAGGAGATGGTGTTGTTTGCATGGGTGATATTGAAGCTGCTATTCAGGAAGTCTTTCAGGCACCACATATTCAAGTAAGTGGACAATGGTTGCCTCTTATACGAGCCTGTATGACTTGCTGGCTTTTCTGTGTAGTATGGAATTTCCTCAGTCAGGGTAACCACATGTATTAGCTTGCCTAAGAAGATTAATTACTAACGTCAGTTGATCATCCAAATTGACATCAATTGTAACTTTCCAACATTTTCAATTACAGGTGATGAAGAATTGCCCGAAGTTTGGAAAAGTTATATTGGTTGCTATGGTTCATGAATTGTACAGAAGTGGACTAGGTGAAGTAATGTTTGATAAGGTGAGCACAGATTTTGGTGTTCTTAGCTCCTATGTTGTTTTTTAGCATCGTGGGTATAAATAAAAAGTTACCTGGTAGAGCCTAGGCATGGAATGGTGTTCAAGTGACTAGTATGTCACGGGTGGCCGAGGCTTAGGGACTCGGTGCCCAGGTATTGTGATCTTGGCCCAAATCTAATACTTAGGGTCAGGGATGAAGTCTCTTACCTTGGCCCATCAATTTGCAGGGTCGATTGTGTCCAGCACTGTCTCTTGCACATATTGATGATGAATCCAATCGGTAATTTGTCATCTTGGGATATTCCAAATGTGATCAACTTGTCAAATTGGTTTTCCTATTGTACACAACCTGTGTTCACTACATAAATGCAGCCAACCACAATCTTTTAAAAATAGTGAAGTAGTAAGACCTCAGATGTCATGTGCAGCGGTGCCAGTACTGTACTTGTGGCTTAGAGATAAACCTCTTCGTCTATCCATTAGTTATTTGGTTTATTTACTGGTAGAATCAGTTAGAGATAGGATAAGATTTGTTATCAATTCGAGATGAGATTATATTAGATTTATTAGTGCTGTGTGATGCCTATAAAAGGCAGCCCGCATAGTATCATTCACTAAGCGAGAAGAATGAAACTCTAGTCCCTTGTCTCAAGTCTCCCTCATCTAGTCTCTCCCATCCCATGCAGCCGCGGCCGCCCAGCTCCTCCTGGCAGTGTTTACAAATACTTTAACATGTATGACTTAGTTCCATTGATCAGTGTAGTAGCCTGTGGGCCTAAATCATGCAATTGGTAGTCATTGATTTGAGTTTTTCATGTGCACTGGGCTTGAGACAAGCAGTTGCATGCTTGCTCTGCAAGTTTCAGGTGGCAAGATGTTAACAATGCTGCTCTTGCTTATGTCATCCCAGTCTGGAAATTAGTACAATTACCCATATTATTAGTATAGGTGCTTCTGAAATAGAAATCTAATGGGATCTTTTGTTTTAATCGTGCAGCTAGCAACGACTGTTCTCTCCTGGTGCCACGCCAATAGAGAACTATTGCCTGGATACGATACTCTCCTGAAAATCTGGTACTCTAATCCAATCTAATACATATTTTGTAATGCATGAAACCAGACTAACATTGCGTTCACATACAATTGACTCCTTGAGTTCATGTACTCATCATGTGTAATGTGGATAGTGGTGATATTGCCTTTGCTTCAGTATGCCATTGCAAATGTAGTTGCATTGCTATGTTCTTGTTCCAAATTCTAAGAGAAGTTACAGAGTTGTTAGCAGGGGAATTTCATTTAGAATATGTATCACTGGAGATATCATTTCCTTATAATTTTGGAGTAAATATTATTGCAAGCAGAGAAATTATATGTACTAATGCATGTTCTGATATAAAGTGATGTGAAAATATTAGCCTGTCTTCCAATTGAATTGTTTTTGCTTCCTTCCAGCTTTCCTGTGTCAAAATTTCGAGCATGTGAAGTTATTTGTGTGGAATTGGTAAAATTGGGTCATGCATTTTTGTGCTAAATGTTAGCCGGATACTAGAATTACATTGGTGCTATGTTTCTTTTTAGTACTTTAGATTTGTATGCCTTAATATAGCTATGTAGATAATTATTCAAGGTAGTTAAAGTTGATCCAGTTAGGCTTGAGTTTTTTCTATACTTATAGCAGTTACCGCTTTTAGTTACCTTGGAATTGTTGGTCCACATTCTGTATAGTTCTTGGACTTTTTTCATTTGTGGCGCTTTTACCTTTTCTGATTAGATAAAACCGTTTCCTGCCAACGTTTCTTATTGCTGTTCCCTTCACTTCTGAATTCTGCTACTTTTATTTATGATTGCTTTGATATGTTTTGGTGATCTAAAGCAATAAGTTTAAACATGTTCCACTGGCAGCTGCAAGCTTGGTGAAAGCAAGATCATCCTCTGTGAAGAAGGTAGTAAGCACAAGTTGCAGAAGCTGCAGCTAAATTATCCCAGGTCAGCTTGTCAAACTGCATTTAGAGCTTTCAAAGCAAAATCGATTATCTGTTTAAACCTATTATCTCCCCCTCATGCTCTAATACTTCGTTTTCTTGGTTGCAGTGACGATGTAACCTTTGCCCTCAAGGAATCCCCAGATCTTCCTTGGCTGTCCAAGTACTTGTGAAGCTCGTATTGCTGTAATCTTATTTCCCGGCATCGTGTTGCATTTCTGTTCTCTCGGGGAGCAGCAACACTTACCACTTCGTCCGCAGTAAGTTCATGTGCCCTGTTTCTTGCATTGCTGATGTTTGATGGCCTTCTTGTTCCCTAATCTTGAACACATCTTCTGCAGAACCTTGGAATTATACAGATCCATTGATGATCTCATGCATATTTTAGCCTCTGATCTGCCAATGAACTGGCGAAGGATGTTGCTGCACCGAGAGCATCTCATGCAATTCCGTAGCACGCACCTGGATTGTAACTTGTAAGAATGTGAAGAAACTTGTACGTCTGGATTTTCACCGCATTTGAAGTATGTTGTTTTATGGCATTGAACGTCTGGATTTTTGCCGCATTTGAAGTATGTTGTTTTATGGCCTTGAATCTCCTCGCGCTGATCCAACTGATTTGGAGCTCCACCATTTGAAACTATGAACTGTGTATTGTGAGATTGTTTTAGGCTAAAAGCATTGAGAAATCAGAGATGTACTCTTTTGCCGGTTCGGATGAGACGGCTATGGAAATCTTGTTTCCTTTTTTTTCTCCCTCTAAGCTGAAAACTGCTGAAGTGGCGGTGACCTTCGGAATTCGGTTCTTTAATTGTAGTTATCAGTTTGCTTATTGGTCATCTTCATTGAAAATAAAGAGACTTTTGGCTAGCTTATTTGGCTTTCTATTAATTAGTTCTTTTTTACGATGCAGCTCTTTTTTTTTCTTTTCTTATCGATCATTCTTACAGACTTTGCATATATAGACATGTGTGAGGAACGTTGTTTGATATATATTTTTAAGAAATGTTTTGTTTTAGTAATATATATATGTATGTGTGTGTGGATTTGTCAGTGTTATGTTGCATGTGAGTTTGAAAAAAGATTCAGTTTACAACAATTATATCTTTGACTAAACTATGCAAAGAAATATTATACTTGTAGATGTTATTATTATATGATTTTATCGGTGTATTTTTCAGTGAATGTTTATATCTTTTTCATCCTAATAACAAGATGCTCTCTTAATAAAAAGTAATGAGCTGCTAATGACCTGACTTTTTTACTTTTATATTAAACGAGTCAAACGACCTTAGCTCAAACAAACCTAGCTGACTCTTTATCAAACCCTATTGCACGTTTTGAATCCCGATCTTCAGTCGGAAGAGGAAAGATAACTAGGGCACGTAAGGCTTCGTCAATTACAACCACACTGGACGCCATGGATGACGACTTCCACCAAGTGCCAGGTGTTATAGAGTAGGTTAACAATGATTTGAACTGACTATTTTCATTCATTGATGATTGATATATATACATGTTCAAGAGATGTCCGTTCGGGAGATATTTCTTCCGAACGGACAACTAGCAATTGTATAGCAGTTGTCAAGCTAAGATCATTCTATTTCTAACACTTCTCCTTGATCGATGCCGGTACATGTACATATATAATTCATCTTGAAAGCTCCTCCAAAAATCCTGTGAAAAAAATATGAGGGGAGTAACAATGATATGCTGTAAAAACTCTTTTAAAACCTAGTGAAAAAAAGAAGGAGAAAAATGATACAACATATATTGATTATTATCTCTTTGATAACTCATACGAGAAAACTTTGTAAAACGAAAAACTCATAAGCGAGTTTAGAGAACAATAGATATGTCTTGTATGCCTCTTTTAAAAACCTTAGTAGGGAAAATAAGAGGTATAACTTATGATTTTGTGTTGATATTACCTCATTAAAAACCATTTATGAGAAACTTTATAAGTAAAACTCATAAAGTGAAAAAAGTATAATATGATGTATGAACAGATTGAATTCAGGTGGAGACTCCCCCTGATTCTTGCAAATATCGAAGCTGTCGCATACAATACCATGAACATATTTTTGAAATGTCGAGGTTGGTAAGGACTTTGTGAATAAATCTGCGAGATTATCACAAGATTTAATTTGCAAGATGTTTATCTCACTACTTTGTTGTAATTCATGAGGATAAAATAATTTAGGAGCAATATGCTTAGTGATATTGCTCTTTATGTAACCTGTTTGCATCTGAGCAACACAAGCAGCATTATCTTCATAGATAATGGTAGGTGATTCAATAGAACCAATACCACATGACTTTTGTATGTAGTTTATCATTCTGCGAAGCAACGCGCATTCACGTGATGCTTCATATAATACAATTATTTCAGAATGATTGGTGGATATAGCCACTAGAGTTTGTTTTGAAGACTTCTATGAAATAGTTGTCCCATCATGTAGGAACACAAAGCCTGTCTGTGATCTGGTATTGTGGGGATCTGATAAGTAGCCAGCATGAGTGTATCCAATCATATTTGAATCTTGGTTTCTTTGAAATTGAAAGAATAGACCAAGATCTTTGGTACCTTGGAAATATCAAAAGATATTATTGACTCCCGTCCAATGGCGTTTGGTTGGAGCAGTGCTATGCCTAGCTAGTAAGTTCACTGCAAATACGATATCATGTCTGGTGCAATTTGCAAAATACATAAGCGCTCCAATGGCACTGAGATATGGAACCTCGGGTCCCAGTATCTCTTCTACATCTTCCCGTGGTCTAAATGGATCTTTCTCCATGTCTAGAGATTGAACAACCATGAGAGTTTTAGATGGATATGATTTATTCATATTGAATTTCTCTAATATTTTCTGGATATAGGCAGCTTGGTGTACCAAAATTCCTGAGGGAAGGTGCTCGAGTTGTATACCCAAGCAAAATTTGGTTTTACCCAAATCCTTCATCTCGAATTCCATCTTTAGATGATTACGTGCTTCACTTATATCTTTTGTGTTGCCAATGATATTTAGATCATCAACATACACTGAGATAATACAAAATCCTGTTGAGTATTTCTTAATGAACACACATGGACAATCATCATTGTTGGAGTAACCCTTCTGTAGAAGGAACTCACTAAGTCGGTTGTACCACATTCGTCCCGACTACTTTAAGTTATATAATGACTTATTAAGCTTTACACAATATATGTTACGATTTGTGTTGGGATTCGGAATTTGGATTCTATCGGGAACCTTCATGTATATGTCCGAATCAATTGACCCATATAGGTATGCGGTCACTACATCCATCAACTGCATAGATAGATGATTTTGAACTGCCAATGAGATAAGATATCGAAATGTGATTCCACCCATGACTGGAGAATAGGTTTCATTGAAATCAATGTTGGGTCTCTGCGTGAACCCTTGTGCTACTATCCTTGCTTTGTATCTCACCACCTCGTTGTTCTCATTCCGTTTCCGGACGAAAACCCATTTGAATCCCACAGGGAAGACATTTGGAGGTGTAGGTATTACTTTTGTGAATACCTCTCTTTTTGTGAGCGAGGCTATCTCCGTTTGAATTGCATACTTCCATTGAGTCCAGTCCGAGCGTTGTTTACACTCTACCATGGTCTTGGGATCTGGAAGAACCATCGAACTTATTGCTATTCTGAACATTAGAATGTACTTCAAGTAAAGGAGTAGCGCCTATTGGACGCTGATGATGATTCCTTAAAAGGAGTTCATCATGTTTTTGTTCTGAAGTAATACATGTATTAAGTCAGAATAAACTTGATATTCTCTTACATGATATTGTTGTTGTAAGATCCTATCAGCGGGAAGCATAGTAGATAAAGTTTTCTATATCTTTTCTGCTTCTGTAGATTCTTTTTCACAAAAATGCAACTTAGAACATATTTTATGAACAACATGATTGTAATCTCCGAAGGATTTGAAATCCTGGAGTCGGAGATGTGTCCATTCATGACTTGCATCAGGAAGAATAACCGCCTTTTGCTGTTCATATCTTGTTTTGAGAGCTAGCCACAATGTGCTCGGATTTTCTTCCATCAGATACTCATATTTGAGATCCGGATGGATATGGTGTATTATTATGTATAAATCACTATATTTAACTTGATCTGTGAGCGGTGGGTCTCCCTATGGGGGAGATTGAAGTGTCGTTACTATTCTGCGAGACACAAGGCTAACCTTGACGTCCATTGTCCATGTTGGGTAGTTGTGACCATCGAGTTCGAGTATATCGAACTCTTTACCGGTCATCTTGACCTACATGGGTTTAAACCATATATTTGATTAATTTACTAGGAGTAAATTTAAAAAATCATCATGTTAATGTTGTAACAATGATGCAAAATATGTAAGGTCAATTGAGACTTGAAATACATAGTGTAGACCTCAAATTATGTAGCTAACATGTTTAAGATAATCACCAAAATATGGTATAGATCTCATAGTAATAGAGGGTATAATCTGACACTTGTCAGTAGATGTCTATGTTCTTATTACCTTGTGTTAGGCTAAATAGAATAATTGGAAGAGCACGTTGAAGGTAGTCATTTTGTCAGGATAACAAAATGTAGACCTCACAGTAATGATGGATAATCTGCAAATATACAGTAGATCCATATTTTCATTACCTTGTGTTTCACAAATATTGTATTGAGGTAATCACTTAATTTGATTTTGCATTGTAATTCTGCTTGAATTAAGCACTTTTGGGCATAAAGCTCTTTAGGCTCAATTAAGGTGAATTACTGTATAATCTTGTAAGAAAATAAATCTCAATTGCAAAATTAAATTATTTGTAAACATAATTGTATGTTATAGGGATTGCATGAAGCAAACACATTGAACAATACACAATATTGTAGAAAAACAGAGTCTGAAATGTCAACACAATGTGTAATAACTGCTAACATCGATGGCCTAAACATGAAAAATACTTAATATACAGTACTGGTAGTTGGACCATATTGCAATTTGTTAGAAACCCGGGGGGATTTTTGCAAAATGGCCTTAGGCACAATGGTGGTGCTGGCGCATGGGGCTGAGACAACTTGGGCCAAAGCCTAAACAGCCTTTCGGCTCGTGCGGGGAGGCGCGGAGAGGAAGAGCAGGCCGCAGCTTGGGCTTGGGCCGGCACGGCCTTTCTGCCGGCCCGGTGGAGGCGCACGCTCACAGGGTATAAAAACGAATTGGCGCGGCGGTTAGGGTTATGCCCAGCCCTAGCCTCTCGCCGTGCTTTGCCCGCAGTGCAGCCACGCCACCTCGTCGGCTACGTCGTTGCTCTGTCGCGCCGCCACGCCTAGTGCGGCGTATACTCCTCCCCGTCAGAGGAGGAGGTTGGGTCGACATCGCCGCCATTGATGTGGGCCCCAAATCGAAGACCCGTTGACAGTGGGGTCCAAGATCCCGGTCGAAGGCCGAGTGTAGGAAACATGCCCTTAGGTTGATTGCCTAAATTACATAAGGGCATGTATGTGATTTTGGTGATTAATGACAACATAGTCAATAAGACTAACATGTTTGTCAAGTATATGCTTTAGTAGATCTCATGGATGCAACAAAAGAGAAGTCACCGAAGCCGGAACAAAGAAAGGAATGAATTGGACTTGTTCCATGAATTTTGATGTGATCAAATGGATTGGATTTCTGTATAATTTTGTAGAGTTCTTCACAAGCTTTCAATAAAGCCCAAGATCAACAAAATCGGAGTTCGGAGCGAAAAGTTATGCCCAAAATACAAAACGCAGTTGTGCTGAAATTTGCCTCACCGGATTATCCGGTGCTCACAATGAATTTTAATGTGATCAAATGGGATGGATTTTTGTATAATCTTGTAGATCTATTCACAAGCTTTCAATAGAGCCCAAGATCATCAAAATCGGAGTTCGGAGCGAAAAGTTATGCCCAAAATACAGTTGTGCTGAAATTTGCCTCACCAGAATATCCGGTGCTCAAATCAACATAACTCCGGTGCTCAAATCAACATAACTCCGGTGCTCAAATCAACATAAGTCCGGTGCCTCACAGGATAATCCGGTGCTCACAAAATGAACTCACCGGACTAATTTTTGCAGAGAGCTCCAAAATGAACTTATGGGCATAGGATAATCCGGTGCTTTTGTCCGGTGTTAACTAACTCATCACAGGATAATCCGGTGCTCACAGTTGAGTTTGAGTGGGTTCCAACGGCTAGTTTCTCTGATGTACTCACAGGATAATCCGGTGCTTGTACTACTATCATCACAGGATTATCCGGTGCTCACAATTTTCTGAACCGTTGGGGCAACGGCTAGTTGGCGGGTTTGAGGCTATAAATACTCCTCCACTCAGTCATTTGAAGGTGCTGGAGTCCAGAGAAGTTCATGTACACTTGAGAAGACATCCAAGCCACCAAAGTGCTTAAGTGATCAAATCCAAGGCGATTAAGTACACCATTAGAGAGTGATTAGTGCTTGTAGGCCTAGAGAGAGTGTAGCTAGTTGATAGCTGCATAGAGAGTGGATCAAGGAGTGATCCTAACTTGTACCAAGTGGTACGCCGGCACCTTGGAGTCTTGGTGACTCGCCGGTAAGCTTGTTGACCCTCCGACTTGGTGTGGAGAGGTGGCAAGGTATTTGTGCGGGGACGCGGAGACCCTTGCCTTTGTGGCTCAAGCTCCGAAGTGATCACGGCGGCGAGGAGCCGGAAGAGAGGCTAGTGGTGAGACCTTGCCTTGGTGGTTTGGTGGCTCATCCGGGTAGAGGCCTTGTCTTTGTGACTTGGGGGCTCAAAGGCCGTGACCGGGTGCCGACCGGGAGCATATCTTTTGTGGAGCTCCAACGTGGACTAGGGGTGGCTTTCATGCCATCGAAACCACGGGATAAAAATCCTTGTGCCGAGTTTGTTCTCTCTACCCTCTTTACACTTCCGCATTTACATTCTTGCAATTTACCTTACTAGATAGGTTGCAAGTTTCCTTAATCGGTAGAGTAGACACGCTAGATAAACCTAGAGCACATTTAGATAGAAATTGATATAGGTTTATCTTGTGTTATTTTTTGAGCCAGTTTAGTTCTAAGTGTCCTAATTCACCCCCCCTCTTAGGACGTCACCGATCCTTACAAGTGGTATCAGAGCCTCGTGCTCTTAAATTGGGCTTAACCGCCTAGAGTTGTGACGTCCGGGGTTGGGATGGATTTCCATAGCGCTCCACTTTTCGATGGCACAAATTTTCCCCGTTGGAAGGTTCTAATGTCTTGTTATTTGCAAGCCCGGGGATTAGATATTTGGAGAGTCACTGAGGAAGGGATGAGGCAACGTATCACCAACAAGGAGAGACAATTAAATGCATTGGCGAAGAGTATCCTTTTATCATCTTTATGCACCGAAGCATTTAATTGTGTTTATTCTCTCACCAATGCGCATGATATTTGGACTAGTCTCAATGAAATACATGAGGGCACAAAGGATGTGCGCAATGAGAAATATCATGTGCTTGTTACTAAGCTCAATGGCCTCAAGCAACTATCCTATGAAAGTGCTAATGATATGTATTCTCGTTTGAATATTCTTGTGAATGAGATCAATGGGTTAGGTTTGACGCCAATTGAAGACGATCAAGTGGTGAGAAGAATACTTCAAGCTCTTCTTCCAAAGTACAAGTTGATAGTCTCCATCATCTATGACAACAATGACATCAAGAGGATGACTCCAAGTCAAGTGCTAGGCAAGATCACCGTCCATGAGATGACCATGAACATGAAGGTGGAAGCCCCTACCTCATCCAACACCAAGAATCTTGCTCTCACAAGCAAGCAAGCTCAATGTCAACACATGAAGGCAAGGATGAGGAGGCAAGAGCAAGAGTCAAGCTCAAGCGAAGATGATGGTGATCAAGATGAAGAGAGCGAAGAAGAGGATGATCAAAGCACATCAAGTGATGAAGAATTGGATCCCAAGATGGCTAAGCTCTTCTCGCAAATAGAGAAGAACGTGAAGAGGATCAACGCCAAGATTGATCATTCAATCCCCATTCAAGACATGATCAAAACAATGGATCATATCAAGAAAGAGAAAGAGAAGAAGATCAAGAAGAGGGAGACAAGGAGTAGAGCCAAAGCTTTTGCAAGCATGGGAAGATGGGTGAGTGAAGATGAAGATTCAAGCTCAAATGATGAGAGCTGTGGCGGCTAGGTGGCCAGGATGACACGGCCCTGGCATCGATGGAGCGATCGATGCGGGCGTCGGGAACGGAGGCGCAGCGACGACGTCAATGTGGACATCGACTTCCGGTGGCGATGGAGTGTCCGTGCTCACAGTTTGTGAGTACGTGAAAGGTGCGAGGCCGTGGATCGAGCATAAGCCGAAGGCACGTGGAGGAGCGTTGTTGCCAGCGTTGGTTAGAGTCGAAGACCGGTGGTTTGGGCCGGCGTGGTGCCTCACCGGGGAAGAACGGTGAGGCATGCGCGGGTCTTGGCCACCACGTCCGTGGGAGTGGCGGCCACGGTGGTTGCGATCCAGAGGATGGCGGTGGAGACGCCGACCAGCATTCCGACGAGGACCACGACGACGACGACGGACATCCTGGCGCAGGGCACGAAGAAGCGCAGAAACAATCGAAGGTAAATCCATTCTTCCCATGGTACTCACCGATCGGTTGATGGAGACTTTCATGCCTCCTGTGCTTCTTTGATGATCACTCAGTGGAGATTCTAGTGTGTGATAACGTGTTATAGAGTAGGTTAACAATGATTTGAACTGACTGCTTCCATTCATTGATGATTGATATATATACATGTTCAAAAGATGTCTGTTCAGGAGACATCCTTCCGAACGAACAACTAGCAACTGTATAGCAGTTGCCAGGCTAAGATCATTCTATTTCTAACAACAGGGACAGCGTTCGATCACTGCTTCAAACATGGCGCCATGGACGGCCCGGGCTTTGACCACGACGCCATGAACGGCGCGGGCTTCGACCACGGCGGTGATTCGGCTGGAATGGGCGTTCATCACAACGACATCGTCGGTGTGAGCTTCGACCAGGATGGCGCTCTGGCCAGAACGATCGCCGGCGTGGACTTCAATAAATTGGAACCTGAGCGACTAATTTGATACATCACATCACCGTGGATGATCCTGATAAGATTAATGGTTGATACAAATTTGCTTCCCAGATCATGCTGCGGTGTTTTGCAATTCAGTATAACACTTTCATCTGATATATCCATGATCATATTCCAGATTCGTTGGAGCACACACATAAACTCCGGGCAATCCTTCTAGCATCTAAGTAGTATTTGCCAAAATCAGATAAAACTATTTTCTAGAGCAGAGCATTATGCAAATTATTGATCTTCAAAAGTAAAACCGAGTTGTGATCGGTGTAGTCTGTTCAATCTTCCATGGCATCTCCAAGCCTCCGGCCGTAGCCCCTTCTTTGTTGACGAAGCCACGTTCTTTGTTTCTCTTGCGATGGATTGTAGAGTTTAGATCGGGAATAGAAAGTATGTGCAAGGGAGCTTATTTCATCGATTATTTTTTATAATGTGAAGGGAGCTAAGAAAAAACTGCTATGCAGTTTCGCACTGGGAGAGGCCTCAGATTTTTTCTCCCACCGTCACAGTGTCACAGCCTCTTTTTCCTGTACGACCGTGGCGTGCGCATGGACGCCGAGGGCTGGTACTCCGCCAGCCCGGAGGCCGTCGCCGCCGCGCCCCGCAACCTCGTCGTCGACGCCTTCGCCGGCGTCGGCGGCAACTCCATCCAGTTCGCCGCCAGCCACGCGACTACGCGCCGCGCCATTTCATCCCCCGGACGCCGCGCCGGCCTCCGTTTTTCTTCGTCCTCTCGGCTGCTACCGAAACTAACTCCGTCGCAGCCGCCGCTTCTCGTGCTGCAGGGGTTGCTACGTGGTCGCCGTGGAGATCGACCCCCGCAAGGTGGAGCTGGTGGCGCACAACGCGAGGGTCTACGGCGTGGAGGACAGGATCAAGTTCGTCGTCGGCGATTTCTTCCGCCTCGCGCCTTTCTTCAAGGTACGTCCAGTCATTCAGTACCGCTTGAGAAATATATTCACAATTTCTGCGCCTTTTGATTTATTTTAAGTAACAATTTCGAAAGCCGCTATAACACTTCAAAGACTACACCCGCATTTCATTTGTTCCGGGATTTTTCATGTTGATTTGTTGCCAGATTCAAAAGAAATTTTAAGTTTCCAGCATTGTAATCTGTAGGCGAAAATAAATAGTTGTTTCAGTTGTAAAATATAAAAATTGGTTCGCTGATTGCTGCTGTTGCAACAGGCAGATGTGGTGTTCGTTTCACCACCTTGGGGAGGCCCATCGTGCATCCATACTCCAGTTTACATCCTTGATATGCTGAAGCCAAAAGACGGGTACGCTGTTTGTTTAATTTCTGGTTGTCCTTAACAAATTATGAAAACAACAAACTCATGTAGGTCTCATCGTTCAAACAGTCATAGCAAAATTGCACCTGGAAGAACAGTTTGCAGTTGTTAGTCTGTATAATTCTCTAGCTATGCCTATCAAAGTTTGATCTGAAAATTCCAAGTGAAACTGAACTTTTACATTGTTCCTGTATTATTGCCAACGTTTCACTAGTACATCAGGATGAAAACATAGCATCCAAGAGCTCACAAACTCTTACGGCTTTGCGTGTAGATATGCGTCATGCCATATTTCAAGCGGCTCAGAAAATAGCTCCTAATATCATCATGTTCTTGCCAAGGACTGTGGACATGAGCCAAGTAGAGGAGCTTTCCTGGTTGTTCTACCCTCCTTTAGATTTCGAGGTATGTTACTGCTCTTCTCTAATTTTCAGTTTCTTGAGGGCATCCATCTATTTTACGACCAGCATTTTCTAAACTCTGATCATTGCAGCGTGAAAAGAACTACGCACACCACTGACTCAAAGGAATCACTTCCTACTTTGGAATAACAGCGACATCACTGACCACTGCGATGTCGAAATCGGGATGGGGAATACCATGCTATGAGTTCTTTAAAACCTCTATGCAAAAGAAAACGGGTATGCAGACTTTTAAATCATATTTAAGGCGTGGGAGTTTTTCCTAATTAAAAAAATGAGCATGAAGGAGGAGGACATCCTTTTGGATTTCATTAAGAGGATACCGTGTCTCAAACCCGAGTCGGCTCAATGAGACTGTGCTCGACTGGCCGTTAGCATTGTGAGAGACTTGTTGAGTTTTTCCTAATTCCTATTAAAATTGAAATACGTCTTTAAGATTTTTGCAAAAATTGTGTGAACCTCATTGTTCCAAACGATCACTAAGAAGTAAGGATCTGTTTGGATAAGAAGTAAGGGGGAGGCATTCCGGCATATCCACGTGGACGGGTTGGATTTGCTTGAAATCCCCAAAATTGTCATGCAACGAATGCATAATTTTTTGAGAAAAGAAAAATCTATAAGTGATACAATTTACAGAATAAAATACAAACTGAAGAGAATCACCCCTCCATTTCACTGCTCTACTGCCATTCCGTCCTCTCCTCACCGACTAAAGAATTTTTCCTCGCATTTTCCCAAAATAGAAGCAACCAGTTTGATCTTTGATCAGAGAGTGGAAGACCCAGGCCATGTAAAAAAAGTTCGAAAAAAATCATATTTACTAATCAGGTACTAATCACAAGTTCTTGAAGGTGTGTGTTCCCCGGTTGTATCCGTAGTAGGAGAGGTACCACCTCACAAACTTCTTCAAGCCCATCTCGAGGCTGGTGGTCGGCTTGTAGCCGAGCTGCTCCCGCGCGAGGCTGATGTTGGCGTGCGTGAACGGCACGTCGCCATTGCCGGGCATCTCGACTACGTTCTTCTTGGCCTCCACCCGCAGGTACCTCTCCAGGATGGACACCAGCCTCGGCACCGTCACCGGCGACGTGTTCCCCAGGTTGAAGATCCTGTACGGCGCCGGCCCGCGCTTCTTGCCACCCGTGCCGGTGCTCTGGCCAGCCGTGTCCAGCGACGCCAGGCACCCGCGCACGATGTCGTCGATGTAGGTGAAGTCGCGGGCGAGGTCGACGTGGTCCCTGCCGCGGTACACCGTTATGGGCTTCCCCTGGAGGATGTTGCGGGTGAAGGAAAAGTAGGCCATGTCCGGGCGGCCCCATGGCCCGTAGACGGTGAAGAAGCGGAGACCGGTGATGGAGAGGCCGTAGATGTGGTTGTACGTGTGGGTGATCTCCTCGCCGGCCTTCTTGGTGGCGGCGTAGAGAGACGCCGGCTGGTCGGTGCGGTGCGCCTCCGAGAAGGGGACGCGGTCATTGAGACCGTACACCGAGGAGGAGGACGCCCAGACGATGGCCGGCTGCGGGTCGGCGTCCTTGCAGGCCTCGAGGAGGGAGACGAGGCCCGCGATGTTGGAGTGCACGTACGACGCCGGGTTCTCCATGGCGTAGCGCACGCCAGCCTGCGCGGCGAGGTGGAGCACGTGGGTGAAGGGCACGACGTCGAAGAGCTTGGCCAGAAGGCGGCCGTCGTTGATGTCGCCCTCGACGATGAACACGCCGTGGGAGCCCAGCTGCGCGCGGCGCGCCTTTTTGAGCGACGGGTCGTAGTAGGAGTTGAAGTTGTCCAGGCCCACGACGCCGTCGCCGCGCTTGCGCAGCGCCAGCGAGCAGTGCGTGCCCACGAACCCCGCCGCGCCGGTCACCAGCACGGACAGCCCCGCCCCCTTCGCCGACCCCGGCGGCCGGCGCGGCGACGCCGACGCCCTGATCTGGCGCTCCCAGTGCAGCCCGCCCCACGACGCGGCGAAGTACCGCGACGACGTGTCCACGAAGGAGTGGACGCTGAGGTACGTCGCCGTCATGGCCACCAGGAACAGCGCCCACAGGAACATGGTCCCCGTCGACGCGAAGCACCGGTGCAGGTGCCGGCTCATCGCCCCCGCCCGCTCCACCTTCACCTTCCCCGGCGTCG
Organism: Phragmites australis; assembly: GCF_958298935.1. Classification (NCBI taxonomy): domain Eukaryota; kingdom Viridiplantae; phylum Streptophyta; class Magnoliopsida; order Poales; family Poaceae; genus Phragmites; species Phragmites australis. Next base: position 31,412,264 of record NC_084930.1, on the reverse strand, counting down.
ACGGGTACAGCTCCTCCTCCAGCATCCGCATCCTCCTCGCATGCAAACAACACAAGTCCTCCACCAAACAAATCTCCCTTCAGTTCCTTCCTCGCAAAGATCGAATCTTTGGCTCAACCTTTATGTGATCACGTTCTCGCTTGCACTCTTCTTGCAAGATTTTCTTGGAAATGGCATGGCGATATGCGGAGCCGGCGCGCGCGTGCTAAGGAGGGGAGGGGACGGGAGACGAACGAAGGTGTTCGTAAATAGGCATGGTCTCTCGGCGATGTTGGTGGGGGCCCTGTAATTTAGCCCCGTTTATTTTTAGCCGTTGGAGCTGAAGACACGAGTGTTCTGCCCTTCTGTGCTCGTCGTCGTCGAGGCTTCCGTCCGGCGATGGCGGTTGAAGGGCATGCAGGTTTTGAGGAGCTTTGAAAGTGGAACGACCATGGGGAGATGGATATTCTCTCTTGAAATTCGCAAAGAAACGGTGTAGAAATGTGCGTCTTGTGTTGGATGCATGGCTTTAGGCCAACTCCAGCTGAATCATTATCGAGTGCTACAGTGTCTGATAAGTAATCGCTCGCAAATCAGCTTCGGCAGAATCGTTTTTATTGCTACAGTATTGCATAGAGAGAAATGTGCTTCAAATTTGCTGATTCCCCGTCCGCATCATTGTTCACATAAGAAGACTACGAGCCTAAAGAGATAAAAAGTAAATGTAGAAAATAAATTAGTTGTTACAGATAAAAAAATAGAAAGTATTTTAATAGTGTTAAAAAATATTGTAATAGTATTAGAGGATATTATAATAATGTCATATAAGACGTATTTTTAAGTATTCGGTAGATACAACCTTAGCCTTGTAGCTTCGTTTGTCGTGGAGGTTTGGTTGAACACGAAAATTCCACTAGATTTATGGGTTCATGATCGCTCATTTGTGTTGATTTGGTTTATTTATATTGAGATTTATACTTAAGAGATAAGTGAAAAAAATTATAAATTATATAAAAGAATTAATAGATAAATAAGTATTATAATAAACACCTGAAATAGTTCGTACATGCTTAAGAGCATACAGAGTTGTATTTCTGAGGTTTGAAATCCCGCGCTCCAAATGGACAGATGATCGGATATTTTAGAGAGGTGTCTGCGATTTAAAGTGCGAAGTGGGTTGTCGTATTAGTATGCTGATTTTTAGTGCCTAATTTTTAAAATTAAGCGTTGGCGTAAAATTTGTGCAATTGGTCATAGTTGAACAGTGAGACAACGGAAATGAGTTTGCAGGATAGTAGACATGTTGAGATGAAAATATCCGACTCTTCACTTGCAAATTTTGGATTTTGGAGCTCTGTTCTACTGTTACTCAAGTGAGAAACGGTCTTGGTCATGAATTCAGTGTTACATTATATCATCTCTAATCGTTTCTTGTTATGGTCTAAAATCTCTTTACAAAGGAATTTTGTTCTCTTCAATGTTTCAACAGTTTCGTTTCACAGTTCTTGTCACGAAGAGATTTATAAGGTCTTTACTTTTAGTATGGGATTATCTATCTTTTTCTTTCACGATTCTCTTCGAAGAAAAACTGTTAGAGATAAGATAAAATAAAAAGAATAGAAATAGAAAAAAAATCAAAAAGAAAATGAAATGAAGTAAATATTATTAGAGATCCAAAGCCTACTACTGCACACGCAACAGAACGAAAACCGCACACGATGCTTGGAACATCTCTGTACCTGGTCGTTTCCGTGGTACTTACGCCAGTTCTTGACGTGCGCCAGTGTCATTTTCGCTTAGAAATTTTGTGCGTGCCAATGCATTATTGGACACGATATGTGTTTATCCAAATATCCAACATCACCCGATATGGATTATGGTTGTTGTCAACTTCTTCAGCGTCAAAATGGAGGGGGCCCTACCACTAGGTGCCCTTTTGCTGGTTATCGGGTATCTCGGCTACGCTTAAGCTGTGCTTTCAGCTGATGGATCCAGTTTATCCAATGGGGATCTTTTCCTGTGCTTTTGCCGGTTGCACACATATTTTGATGGTTTATTTGTATTAAAATTCGTGTTAGAGAGATAGGTGCAAATAATTATAGGGTAGATGAGTAAATTAATAGATTGGTGAATATCAGGTAGAACATATAGATGATTAAGATAAATCATACGTCTATAAGTTTATATAGATCTGTATTTTTGAAACTATTTGGACAAAATGCTTCACTAAAAATCCGTGCCAGCTCTAGGGCCCGGTAGAGCTCACTGATTCAAATTTTTAAGTGATTTTTTGAGAAAAATAATTTGTAGATAAAAATGATTCTTTAGAATAAAATATATAAAGAAAGTGATTATATAGAAAAAGTGAATCAAATGAAGATGTTTTTATTCAGCTCTTAACATCCATTTTATTTTAAAATATCACTCACATAAAATTACTTAGAAACTAAAGATACACGCTATCGTTTAACAAAGCTCGTACTAGAAGGCAGAAGCTGATGTGCGGGAGCTCTGCGCCCCTACTATCTATCGGTGGAGGGTGGACCATGATACTGTATCCATGTGACGATGTGATAGATCCGTTAAGCCCTCTGCCCTCTGACCAGGCCAACTGAGACACTGACAATCACGGCGGAATCTGCACATGGTCTCAGCAAGGAAAGAAGTTTGGAAATTGGAAGGTTCGCAAACTTGGGGAGAGATTCTGCAGGCATTTGTGCCGGTTTTTGGATGGTCAGCCGAGAGTAGAAAGCTGCAACAGATCGTGAGGTGTATGCCGTATTAGGTGGTCTGGGCTGGACGCAGGCAAAATCTGGCCGTGGCCCGTCCTCGACTACGGCCCACGGGATCGCGGAGCCGGCCGCGGCAGGATCCCCGCGAGAAAGGAGCGGCCGCGAGCCCGCGAAGGCGCGGCAGATTGCTAGGTCGACGACTCGTCGCCGCCTCGCCGGCGGCAATGGAAGAAGAAGGACACCTAGGGCGTTCGTGAGTTCGTTTGCTCCCGCAGGGCACGATGGCAACGACCTCAAATGCAGGAGTGATGCATCCAGTCACAATTCCTATCGATATCTAGCTGGACTGGGGAGAAGCTTTCACTTCCTTGGTCTGTTCCTCCATCACACGCTGTCAATGCTGACAGCCTAGTACTGCATCCATCACTGCAAGGCTATCGGTTTATAATAGTCCCCCGTTTCAAAATCTAAGACATACTTCTATAAAGTCAAACTTCATAAATTTTAAACAATAAGTAGTCAAACTAGTCTATCAACCCATGCACTTGCACGAGCTAGATATATTTTTAGAAATACATGGATAATAGAACTTTGTGAAATGTTTATGATTTACGTTTTAGAGGTGATTGGTGTGCGTATATTAACTTCTTTTCTTTAATATATTTCTCTATTGAATCAAAGCCTTACGCAAAGTTCTTTTTCTTGTTTTCCCCTCAATATTTGTTAACATGCGTGTGATCATCTATGATATAATATTTTTTTTCTTTAGTTTGTCTCTGCACTCCACGATATAATTGAGAGAGATATAAATTAATGTTTAGTGAAAAGCATATGTGACGTTTTACAACGGCACTTTGGGTTAATTTTAAGGCTATTTGGTTTCGCCCACTGTTAGGCATATCAAAATTTGGCGTTAGCAAAACTCAGGCAATGCCAAAACGTGGGAGAAAAAAGTTATTTGGGGTGTTAGCATACCAATTTACACGTAATGCCAAAACACAGAAAAGAAAAATAATGTTTGGATTACAATCACACCAAACACTGCCAAAGTTATAAACATGGCATGTGGGGCCCACATCTCATAATTTTTTCACCAAAATATAGCCAGGTGTGATATTGTTTTGAAGATTTAATTGCAAGAAATATTTTGGTGCAAATCAGATACCCGTTTAAGATATATTGTCATTTGAAGATGCTTAGTCTCCAAACCTTGGACTATGTGTAGCCATTGAGCTTTAGCCACGTCAGCTCTCCCCATCCCGAATGCTCTTCGATGCTGCGCCAAAACCTGGGCTCGCCATGCTTGCCTTCGCTCCCTACGTTAGCAATGCCAAATTTTTGCGCCACTTCAAAATTTGGTAATGAATCAAATGACGATCAAATTTGGTGGGCATGCTAAATTTTGGTAAGATATTCATTGGCATCAAACAAGCATATATATTTTTATAATAGTAGATATGGGTAGTTTAGAGAAAAACATTAGTGTTCTTTTGGTTAGTTTTTTCATAATGATATAGGTCAGTAATTTAAAAGCAGGAATTAGGAGTACTTTGGGTTAATTTTTCATAATGACATAGGTGAGTAATTAAAAATGTATTAGGGGTACTTTGTATTAATTTTTTTATATGGGCAAGATGTGTAATTTAGAAACACATTAGATCCAATTATTATTGTTGTTATTGTTGATTAGAGTCCAACAATCAATGGTCAGATGTTTTGTTTTTTTGGAGAATTTCTCGCTTTTTGTACAACATCTCTTCTGAGGATTAACACGGAGGCTTAAAAGGAGCCTCGAATTAGTAATAATAATAAGGTTATGTGCATGTTTAGTGTATAAAATATGTATCAATAGATTCATATTTCACATATTTTTAGTAATAATATTTTACTAAAAATATTGGTTTCATAGTAATTAATAATATATTGTAAGAGAATTTCATGGTCAAATAATACTGCTTTCTCGAAATAGAGAGAGTACAAGGACAAAGTAATCTGCAAGCAGAAGCTCTTCTGCCTGTCTTTCTGAATTCTGATGGCATTCTGCCGTTCCAGACTTCCACTGACCTCACCGCATTATCTTATAAAGTCATCCTTGGATCCCAAAACCTTAACCGTCGGGTCCATCACTACTGTGCCACTCTGTTGCGTCGCCGTCGGTGTCCATCACCAACCTCCCCCCCGATTCCCAAACAAGGCCAAAGCGCCCTCTCCACTCCACACCATCGTCAATATACAAACACCACCACCTTCTTCTTCTTCTTCGTCGTCGTCGTCGTCGTTGTTGTCGCGGAGGCGTGGTGTTAGCAATTGGGCACAAGAATGGACGCTTCTCGTGCACCACCGGCGCCGCCGCATGCGGGTTCCGTAGCGAGCACCATCGAGAGGAAGCTGAGCCCGGGGATCCTCCTCCTCATCGCCATCCTGGCGATGGTTTTCTTCATCTTCGGCCTGCTCAACCTGCTGCTGCAGAACCTCCTCCGGCTGCGGCGCGACCGGCGGCGCCGGCGCAGGGTGGGCGACACGGTCGGCGACAGCAGCCCGACGGCGTTCGAGGGCCAGCTCGGGCAGCTGTTCCACCTCCACGACGCTGGCGTCGACCAGGCCTTCATCGATGCGCTTCCCGTCTTCCCCTACCGCGCCGTCGCGGGGCGACGCAAGGACCCGTTCGACTGCGCGGTGTGCCTCTGCGAGTTCGCCATGGACGACAAGCTCCGCTTGCTGCCGACCTGCGGCCACGCGTTCCACGTGCCCTGCATCGACGCCTGGCTGCTGTCGCACTCCACCTGCCCGCTCTGCCGCGGCAGCATCCTCGCCGAGGCCGGCCACTCGCCGGCGTCCAGCCCGCTCGTGCTCGTGCTCGAGTCCGAGAGCCTTCCCGAGGCGGTCGTCAGGGACGGCGGCGATCCCGGAGATAGAGACATCGAGGGGTCACACTCACAGAAGGCAGATGGGATCGTCGAGGTGAAGCTTGGAAAGCTCAGGTGCGTGGACGGCAATGTCAATGCTGCGGATCTCGCAGTCGATGGCACAAGTAGCACCAATGGCAATGGCAGGGGAAATCTTGGACAGAGGAGGTGCCTGTCCATGGGATCCTACGAGTACGTCATGGACGAGCACGCCGCGCTCCGCGTCGCCATCAAGAAGACGCCCATGAGGAGGCCCTCGAGCTCGAGGTCGCGCCGCCACCTGGCGCTGTCAGCGTGCGACCTCGGGTGCCCCAAGAAGGGCGCGTGGGAGATGGCGGTGTCGGAGGCCGCCGCGTCAGTGGACGCCGGACGGTGCGGCGATGGCGCCGCCGCGGGCGCGAGCCTGAACAAGGACAGCTTCTCCACGTCCAAGATCTGGATGGTCTCAGCCGCCAGGAGAGAGGATGATGGCCACCGGACAGCAGAATTGGCCGCCGAGAGGCGCGCGGTGTCGTTCAGGTGGCCGGCGATGGCCGCTGGGTGCAAGAAGCACCGAGGGGGTGAAGCGATCTGGGACGTGGAGGCGGCAGGAAGCTCCGGCGACAATGTCGTGCCGTCTCCTGCGGAGGAGCGGGCGTCGTTCGCGAGGGCGGCAATGCTCTGGGTCGCCGCCGGGAGGCAGGGAAGCCATTCGTGATCTGCATTTGGTTTGCACCTTGATCACACAAGATTACTTTTTTCTTGTTTGATTCCTTTTTCTGTTCTTTTGGCTTGTTTGTCGAATCGATTATAGTGATTGCAAAGCAAGAAATTGTAGAGAACAAAAGTGTGTCACAGGAATTGCATTGGTTTGATCCACAGTTAGCAGAGTAGGAACTGGTTTTTGGTTGATTTGCTTTCGAAGTCCAGTAGAGTTTGAGGAACTTGGAAGCCACTCATGAGCAGAAGCAGCATGGTTGTTTTGATCTGTCAGGTACTAAAAAACAAAACCACAAACCCTCTCAGAATCTCTGAAGCTTCCTGCCTTCTGATGGAACTAATCAGAGCCAAAAGAGTTCGTCTTACTCATCAATCCAGGACAGATAACACAATGTGCAGGCCTGTCTCGTAACATAAACAAACATGCCACGTCCCTGATAAGAAGCTGGGCCATGGTTCATTGGCATCATTGGCGTTTAGTGGGTGCTGCCACATTTGACTCGCAACGGCCTGCCCCAGGTGCTGCCGTGCTACTGATGCATGTGATGAGATTTCATGAGAAGGTGAGCCGAAGCTGGATGGGCGTCTCAAATCCTCGTCTCCCCACGTTGCTCTGTTCCATTCATGCGTTGTTCTTCTGGCAGCGGCAGCAGTAGGAAAATCTTAGTGGTAGCGGTGGAGACGAGCAGTGGAGTCTGCATGCCATGCCACATACGCTTATACTACTACCATTTACAGGCTGGTGCAACAGTAGTTGCACTTTTTCTTCAGCTGTTGCAACGGTTCTATCTCACGCACACGCGAGTGCGCCCATGAACGGACAATGTACAATGCGAGTTCATAATTTAAGAGCTTCTGTGGACCTCAGGATTTCTGAATTATGCAGCCATTTTACATGAATCAGTTCAATCTTGTAGGAATTGGAAAAAAAAAACATGTAGCATCCCATGGTGCGCTCCGAAGGGAAAAAGTCTCGGGCGGTATGGAGGGTCCCGGGTTGCCTACTGCTTTGTTACCAGACTGCAAATCAAATTGTTTTCATGTGATTTTTTTTTTTGCATGTTTCGAATAGGACCTGAGATTCTATGAAATGCCTTCGTGTCGATTTTAAAACCACGGCAATTTTAGAGCCTACACCAGTATGTATGATGAACCCACGACATGTTGCGAGCGAGACGTCACTCCTTTTGTAAGTAGAGACGCAGCGTATAAGTTATTTGATCATAAACTTTATCGTTTTGAAAACAGGAAGGGAAAAGGGAGATGTAACTCAGTATGCTCTTGCATATGCATGATCTATCTCAATTATTTATCTTTTTTATTTAATATTTATCTATCTGTTTATTCTCTTATTTATCTTTTTTTTATATATCCCTTTAATACAAATCTCAACATAAATAAACGGCCATGATAAGTCATGCGTTCACATGTTTAGTGGAATTTTCGTTCAATGGGGAAATCGCGAGCCAAATCTTGAACCACGCGGCTACAGTGAAGTGCACCTGTCTAGATTCTTTGGCCTAGTTTTTGTTCTCCTTTTTAATCCGGCCACGGTGTTCATACAGCCATTCATGCTGCGTGCATCATTAGCTTCAGAGAATGAGACCGGTCAGGAGGCACAAAAGCTGGTTGAGAGTTGACCGTGTTTAGGAGCTTGCATAGTTGCATAGGAGAAAGCAACATCATCTTGAGTAGACACGCCAAGGTTGAGAAAGGCGAGCAAGCATGCGTGCTTAACCGAGACCCGGGGCTGAAGTCCATAGAAATAGAGTGAAGGGGCAAAAAAAAGTTGAAAATAAGTCACACGTACGGTGGTAGCTTAAAAGACTGGAAACTAGAACTATAAGTTAGTGGCACATGAGTCGTATTGAGGAATTGTCAACAATAAAATTGCAATATAAGCTGGAGAGATCATTGATTTTGTAAATCTCCACATAGAACCAGCTCACATATTGAATCATAGGCTCATCTCGACAGCTAAGAAACTACATGAGTGGAGCAAAACCTTAGTGTCTGCTATCAAAATGCAATTCTAAATAGCCCAAGAAATTATCTTCCAGCTTAATATTGCTCAAGAAAGTAGAGCGCTGACTGCGGACGAAAGGGAACTTAGAGTGAACTTGAAGAATAGGGTCCTTGGCCTTACCATCCTAGAACGCGCAAAGAAACATCAAACTTCGCGCATAACAAATCTTAGAGTGGCAGATGCGAATACAAAATACTTCCTTCTGAAAATCAATGCAAGGAGGCAAAAGGATTTTATTGCCAAGCTGCAAAAGCAGAACGGTTGGACGACCTCTCATGAGGACAAATGGATCTTGCTCAAGATAACCTCACGACAATTCTGGGGGTCCTCACCGGAGAGATTTAGACTTTGATTGGGATTTTCTTAATATCCCCTCGGCGAACCTGGCACACCTCGCTGCCCTCTTCACTCAGCAGGAGGTTCTCGTAGCTCTCAAATAGATGCCCAAGGACACGGCCCCGGGCCCGACAGATACACGATAACTTTCTTATCATCGTGCTGGGACATTATAAAGCAAGATCTTATGGCAGTGCTCCATACTTTCCACGGCCAACACAACAATAACCTACATATGCTCAACTCCGCTAATATCATCCTTGTCCCCAAAAAGAAGGAGCTGATAGAGTTTGCGACTACATACCCATTAGTCTCATTCACGGCGTGGCAAAGCTCATCACCAAAATCCTGCCCTGCGGTTGCAACCCCATATGAACTCCCTTGTTTCAAATAGCCAAAGTGCTTTCATAAAAAAGAGAGCCATCCACGACAATTACATGTACGTCTGGAACTTAGCACACAGATTCCACAAATCTCGAACACCAGCACTCCTCCTTAAGCTTGATATTGCCAAGGCTTTTAACTCTATTCGCTGGGATTACCTGCTTGAACTCCTTCAGCGGTTGAGCTTCCCACACAAATGGCGGAACTATTAGCCGCACTTTTCTCAACCTCCTCTTTGAGAGTTCTGCTCAATGGGGCACCAAGCGCAAGCATACATCATGGGAGAGCCCTACGTCAAGGAGACCCTCTCTCCCCACTCCTCTTTATTCTGACCATTGATCCGCTAAAACGCCTACTTGATCAAGCTACTGAGGACGAGATTCTTACGAAGTTGAAGGGCAACCATGCCAGAATGCGTCCATCGCTGTATGATGATGATGCGGTCATCTTTCTAGCACCCATGGCTCGTGACATTAATGCCACCGCCGATCTTTTGAGACATTTCGGCAGAGTAACTAGTCTTAGCACCAACCTCCAGAAGAGCATGGTGGCTCCCATCAGATGCTGAGATATTGATCTAGACCCCATCATGGACACCTTCTGGTAGCTCGCGCTTCCTTCTCGATTAATTACCTGGGACTACCTATCACCCTCACGCGCACCAAGAAAGTAGATTTCCAACTAGCCCTTGATAAAGCAAGTGGCCGGCTTGCAAATTGGCAAGGTCGGCATCTGAATCCATCTGGGAGCAATGCTTTAGTAACATCAATGCTCACCTCACAGCCAATCTACTACTTGACTACGTTGAAGGCCCCAACAGGCATCCTTGACGAAATAGACCCCAAGAGACGTAGTTTCCTGTGGACTGGCACGGATAGGATCGTGGGCAGCAAATGTAAAATAAATTGGAGACGAGTTTGCAGACCTAAAAAGTTGGATGGGCTAGGCATCTTGAACTTGAGGAAATTGGCAAGAGCTCTCCAGCTTCGTTAGTTATGGTATGAGTTGATGATGGAAAATAAACCCTGGGTTGGAATGCCTACGCTTTGCACTAACACGGACAGAGCACTCTTTGAGGCGGCTACCACTATCATCATCGGAAACGGGAAACAACCACTTTCTGGCACTCAGCGTGGCTACAAGGGGATTCGCCGAGGAGGTTAGCGCCGAACATCTTCGTGATTTCCAAAAGGAAGCAGCTAAAGGTCAGGGAGGCTTTGCACAACAACACTTGGGTGCGGCACATCAACTTTAACGCCGTTACTTTCGCCCAACATTTCATCGAATTTGTCCTCCTATGGTCACGCCTCCAGCAGGTCCAGTTAAATGAGAATGTCCCTGATGCTATCATCTGGAACCTCACATCCCTTGGAGAGTACACAGCGGCCTCCGCCTACCAAGCGCAATTCTTAGGATCGACGTCCTCTGATATGGAGCAGCTGATCTGAAAGGTCTGTGCGCCACGAAGTGCAAGTTCTTCTCGTGGCTTGCATTCCAGAATCGGATTTGGATAGTGGAAAGGCTCATTAAGAGGGGATGGCCAAATCAAAGGATTTGTCCTTTATGCAGAGCCACGAATGAGTCGGCAATTCACATTTTCGTTCACCACAGATTCTCCAAGCAGGTTTGGGAGGCCATCTTCAGTTGGTGCACCGGGACTTCCATCGGCACTTTGGCCTGGGATGCTTTTGACACTGTTAACCATTGGTGGAGAGCTATCAGCTCCATGCAGGGTGCCGTATAGGGCTCTTTGATCCCTCGTCATTTTGATAATATGGGGGCTATGAAACGAACGGAATGAGAGTGTTTTTAACACTACGAGAATTCGACGATCGTCTTGGTGGCGAAAATCGAGGAGGCTAGGGCATTGTGCATTGTGGGAGCCAAGAGCCTTACGTCTTTTCTTCTGTTGCCCTAATTATCCTGTTTAGTCTGTTGTTATGAATTTTTTCCTTCTCTATTAATATTGGCATATCTCCTGCCAGTTATGTGGTGCTAGTCTGTATTACACAGTGTGTATCAGGTTCTAACAGCCAAATTACGTGGGGCTAGTCTGCAATTTCCTGAAAAAGATCACCAAAGCTTTATACAATGCACACAAGCTACTCAAGCAAGTGCATGCTCCATGAGCTTGCTACCCTATTTTGCAGGAAAACTCAAAATAAACAAAGGCAAGGACAATGTTGTCTGAACTCTGAACTGTAACAATAAGAACATGTACAATGAGTGCTTAGATGATGTGTTTATAGAAAAAAACTGGATTTTTTCATAACCACATTAGCACAAGTGTTTAGACGGAAGACAATGTGCTTACTTAAACACCACTACTTATATTAATACTAACAAAATAATTAATCAAGTTTGAACACCTACCCGTTTTTGTTCGTATTAGAAATTATATTTTTCATGAGCACCGTTCTTTTTTGCAGGTAGCTTATCTGCAAGAACCGTCTGGCCTGCCCCATGCCATGCAATCTCATTTCATCAGTTCCTGACCAGTGCATGCTCTGCAGTTCCTCACGCTTTTTTTTTTTTTCTCTTTCGACCTGCTTTTGAGAACTGAGAGCACGAGAGCAAGCAGGAGGAGGCAAGCATATCGCATGTGCGAAAGATGCGTTCGCGCTGTAGCTACCGGCTGCCGTGTCCTTCCTCTGTATAATACCACTCCGTCGCCGTGTTCGGCGATCGAACCACGTGATGAGATGAGCCGACTGCTGGTCTGAGCCTCTTAGGCAATCACTAGCATTTCTAAGTGTGTTGGGTTTCTGGCAGCTTCTGATTGCAACATTGGCAGCGGTTCAGAGTGAATCACACCTAATAAAGTTCAGTGTTTGAGCAATATAACGCAGGTCAGCCCTTGCCTAATTTTGAGTTAGAGAACAGACAGAAATGTGAACGTCCTAATGACTCACGGTGTTGTCGTCGCCAGAGGCGAAGCGCCATGGGACCTCCTTGGCCATCCCGATATTTGTGCAATTGCACGGTGAACGTAGTACTAGTGTTTATGTCGTTTTTACCGGTTAAGCTTTAAAATGACCACATCTACCACGCTTAATGTATCTACTGTCTGTGACGGAGCCAGAATTTTAAAGACAGGTATTCGGAGTTTCTAAAAATATGAAATTGATTAATTGCAGTGTAAAATATGAATGATCATAGCAACAAGCTAAGAGCCTAAATATAAAATATTTGACATAGCGATGATATCCTAAATAATTTAGAAAGATTACAAAATAACATTAAATTTACATTATCACTCTATGGTCCCTGTTTGGAAACGATTTACGATAGCATCATTATCCACTTGCTTAAAAAATTCATATTCAAGAAATGTAACTAGGCAATTATTCAAGTATTACACTTTCATTTTGTTTGTTAGCCTATTTTTCATATAATTCATTTAAAAAAGACACTGTTAATACTAACAGTCGCTATAGGAAAAATTGACACTAATTCGAAAAGCTTGTAAACTAGAGCACCGCCGCACGCCGCACGACGAGAAGCCGAGATGTCCGGTCAAATTGGAGTGGCCGGTGGCGATGCATCAGTCTTAATTCCCTGCTGTTAAGGGTAGATGCCCAGTAAGCCCAAGTGGAAAGGTAATGGTTCGATTGGCCCACACTGTGTTGTTGACCCAATCGGTCTAAACATAGTCGGTCGTCCTGTTGACATGCTGTGCTGGTTGTCTGGTTCTATTGTAGCTGAGCAGTTCGCCGACTGATTGGGCAATGGGATATACATACTATATACGATTTTTTTAAAATAAGGTATTCAGCTCAATACCCTGGAATCACTGTAGATCGCTCTAGTCTACTCTCACAGTTCATAAATACTAGGTATTTTTTTTTATCAGGTTTCGAAGTTGAATTTTAACTAAGATATTTTATAAAATATATCATTTATAACTACAAAATCTATATAGTGTAAAATCATTTTGAATTGTGAATCTATTGTATAATTTTTATATACTAGATATTCTTATAATTTGATTAAATATTAGTTAAAGTATATAAAATTTATTTTTTCCAAAAAAATATGTATACTATTTTTAAATGGATGGAGTACTGTTAGGGTGTGTTTAGTTGCAATGTAAGATTAGATGAGTTATGGTCTGTTGGGATCGAAGTCCCAAACAATGTGGGACTTCGGAGGTGGAAATGACGAAGGTCCCTTAGAGTGACACGTACTAGAAGTGAAATAGTTCTCAATTACCTTTCACGGTTGCACTGTGGCTCTATTTATAGCCCGTACCCGGCGATCACGGGTCCTGTTTACATATCTTACCCCCTAACCTGCTACATTCCCGGAATATTCGGGGGTAATATGGTACAAATGAGCGTAATCCCATAATTACAACAGTACCCAGGACAACTGTAACTGGGTCCACTGCCGAGCTGGCCGTCCGACCGAAGGGTATCGAAGCCCTCTTCGCCCGATCACATGACGAGCTTCCTTCACCGCCTTCCGACGAAGACCTGGTCTTGTCTTCGCCTGCTCCAAAGGACGCGGGATGCGAACCGAGGCTTCGCCTGACAATCGAAGTCGGTTAGCCTTCGCATGCGCCGATTTGGTGAGAAGAAGATGCTTGGACACCCGCACCCTTCGACCGACTTCGCTTCGTGATCTCCACGACTGACGGGCGAACTCCTGCAATCAGCACGATAGCTATCACGTAGCACCTCCAGTTAACTTCGCAGTTGCCTTCGAGTGAGGGGGTGGCGGGAGATGATCCCCAACATGGTCATCCATATTTTTAGGGACATGATTATCCAAGTTGTCTGTTTGGTTGGATTGAATGTGATGGTCCAATTTTGCGTTTGAATGGAGAAATAAGTACGGATAGGATGAGAATAATTAACTAAATTATATATCTTAATTTTAAACAATAATAGTTAATCATACACGGATAAATACACATTAACACTTATTAATGATAATCTTATCGTAATAATTACCAATTAACAATAAAAGTATACTAATTACCATTAATCGTACTCTAATCAGCATATTAGCACTTATCGACCATAATCTTACAATAATAAATACTAATTAGCAATATAACATACTAATTATCCCTAATCATTTTACTAATTATGATTAGATAAGGTGGATGATCTCATTAAAAAAACTCAATCTATCGGGCGTATGTGAAAAATATTCCTCAAATCTGAATAGTCATATCTATCCATTCTTCAACCAAATACCTCAAAAAAGTGGATGACCAATGTTCCATCCGCACTGTTACTCTAACCAAAGGCACCCCTAGTGTTCACCCCTTTGAATTTGAGAACATTCCTTATTTGTCATCGAAAGATAGCATAATTCCTTAACTGCCACTAAAATTTTGAGTTTACTTATTTGCCTTTGCTTCTAACTTTTATCCTCTGCATGTAATTGCCATCCATTCCATCAGCTACTATTTGCATTTTTGCCCTATGACCTACTAGTTTTTTGTGTTAATGACCATATTGCCCTTGCCCTCGGGCCCGTCCATGATCTGCTCCTTCTCGGCGTCCCCGATGGCGAGTATGATGGGGACCAACATGTTGACGAGATCCCATCGGGGAGCCAGATGCAATTCAAGTGTAGGCGTGCATCGCCTAGCCAGAGACGGATTTCAGCACGTCTACGATGGCAAGAGCCAGCGGGAGGAAGGTTGGGTGGTGCTTGTGGAGAGCCAGATTATGGTGGAGCATGAGAAAAGGCAGGCGGAGGAGGTGCGGTGATGGGTGGGGAATTCAGTCGAGCAAGTGACGACGCGAGGGGGCGAAGGCAGGAGGATGCTCGGACGCGGAAGGCCACGCGGAATAGTGTGAGCACGAAAGTCGACAAGCCACTGAGACGGTCGAAGACGAGGAGGTGGACATGGAGCTGGTGGATGTGGGACGGTTACCATTGCGAGCCCACGCCCGTCGCCATCAGCGCATGCCAACTCATTCCTTCCACACTACTCATCCGCTTCCTCACTGTCAACTCTGCTACATAAACGATGTCCTGCGAATACATGGACATCAAATTGAAAAAAAAGGAAGAAACTGCCAAAATTTTGAAAAATGACCGCATTTTCCCATCATCACTGACTCAAGAGCATCAAAGAAGGACAAAAATTCCACTGATTTAGCGGAATCGTTGTACCTTTGAGCGAGGAGGAGACTGAATGATCGAGATTCGTGTAGTGAAAATGGCCATATTGAGCCATGATTGTGATTAAAGATGTCTAAATGGACAGTGCCTACTGGGCCGACCCGAGGTTCGGCACTGTAGGCACGGCCCAGTCACGGCACGGCCTGGCCTAGGCCGGCATGAGGCGGCCCAGGAGGCACGGCCGGCACGGCCCACCGCGCCGGCTCAGCACGCGGCGGCCCACGGCACGGCCCAGCGCGCGGGGCACGGCCTGGCTGGCACGCGGGGGCACGACGGGCCGGCGGGGGCACACGAGTTAACGGGTTAAACGGGTTGTTCCCAGCCTGTTTAACCCGTTAACCCGATATTTTTGAATTTTTAGCCGTTTTGTGACCATTTGAGCTCCAAAAAATTCAAAAAATTTTAGAAAAATCATAATTTTTCACCTATAAATAGAGGAGCACCCTGCCATTCCAGTCCATACCAGCAACACCATTTTCTCTCTTGTTTACTCCTCTCATTCTTGTCTCAAAGTTCTTGAGAATTAGCAATAATTTGGCAAAATTAGTTTGAATTGTTAAAAAAAATCCGAGCAATTCCAAAACCGTCATCCTGCTGACTTGCTGTCTTGAAGTTGAAGAAATCTTGGTGATTTTTTTGCATCGTTGTTGAGTCTTATTTTATTATTAGTTTTATTACTTGATTATTTTTAACTCTGAATATTTGCAATTTTTGTAGTGTTATTCGACATTGATCATGGATGTCGGTAATCATGATACATCCATAGATCATGATTTTTTCTCCAATGACTCACAGGGGACTACGACCCCTTTGATACTAGTGCTGCAGGTGATGATGGACCCGACGGTGAACCTCCGGTTGGTTCACATGCAGGTGATGTAGCAGCAGTTCTCTCGTCAGGCTCTACAAGTGCACACACATTAGCAAGCACCGGGTCTAAAAGATCAAGAGCCAGTACTTTCGAAGTTTGACAAGACTTTGAAAAGTTCTACACAGAGGAAGATGGGGTAAGTGTCAGGTATGCTAGGTGTTATGTTTGCAAACATGAATTATCTGCAAAGCCCTCAGGTGGAACGGGGCACTTGAAGAGGCACGCCACAAGTTGCAAGCGAAAGAGTGGAGCAGCCATGAAGCAGACGGTGTTGCAGTACAACCCCGACGGCTCTGTTCGTCATTGGGAGTACGACTCTGCCAATGCTCGAAAAGAACTATGTCGCTTCATTGCAAGAGCAGATCTACCACTCAATATCGGTGAATCTGCTGCATTTGAGGATTACATTAAGCAAGCTCATAATCCTAGGTTCACGCATGTTTCTATACAAACAACTAGTAGGAATATGGTAAAATACTACAATGTGTGTCGTAACAAGCTTAAAGAAATGTTGCAAACATGTACATTTTTAGTTGCTTTGACCTCGGACATATGGGTAGATAGGGTTAGAGAGGATTATCTTAGTGTGGTTGCTCATTTTGTTAATAATGCTTGGGAATTAGATAAGAGAATAATAGGTTTTCATTTGATTGACAACGCGTATACCGTGAAAATATTGCTGAAAAAAATATTGCTGGTGTGGAATGGAAGGGCTGGGTGCTCCTCTATTTACAGGTGAAAAATGGTGATTTTTGTAATTTTTTTTGAATTTTTTGAGCTTAAACGGTTACAAAACGACTATAAAATTCAAAAATGTTGGGTTAACGGGTTAAACGGGCCGATGACCCGTTTAACGCATTAACCCGCGTGCCCCCGCCGGCCCATCGTGCCTCCGCGTGCCGGCTGGGCCATGCCGTGCCGTGCCGGCCGGTCGTGGGCCGCCGTGTGCCGAGCGGGTGCGGTGGGCCGTGCCGTGCGGGTCACCGCGTGCCATTTGGACATCTTTAACGGAAACCGTAGCCTATTTATTTTATTTTTTATTTTTTTTCATCCGGAGTCTATTTATTTAATTTTTTAAATTAGAAAATGTAAAAATAAAAAAAATCTGCCGAGGCGTGTCTTTTTCCCTGTCAAAACCACGTGATCGGGCCGTGAAATCCCGGTAAATAGGCCAACCAAATGCACGGTTGATTCGGCCTAGGGGAGCATGCCCTGTGGGCTTCGGTCCCTGGCAAAAGGCTGGGGGCCCTAAAACAACGCCTACGCAAATTATTGCCACTCAACTGGAAACTGGGCCTAGCAAGTAGTAGCAGATGATTTTTTATTGTTTTTAAATAAAAAATTATATATATATATATATATGTTTTTGTAAAATTGCAGATTCAGACTTCTATCGCTTAACAAGCAGTATTTTGAATTTTAAAAGTATTAGAGTGTAATTATTTAAAATAGGTCGCCTTATTAATAGGTGATAGGAGTCTAAATTTGTAATTTTTTAAATCAAATATATATTTATAATTTTTGATTTAAAAATATAATAATAAAATTTTGAGCTGCAGTATTTAGTTGGGTCTCACCTGCGCACCATGCTTCTATGTTTGGGAACCCAGGTAAGTGAGCGCCAGAAAGAGAATTGACCAATGCCCGGGAACCCAGGTAAGTGAGCACTAGAAAGAGAATTGACCAAGCTGATTTCAGGAAGATGTGCAAGCCTGTTTAGACTGCTATTTTTGAGCTAGCCGCTTGCCACCGCATGTTGCCTTCGAACAAAGGAAGTCTTCCTCGCCTTCTGCTTCTTTCACTTCATCATCCTCATTGTTGCTCATACTATGAGCCTCATAGAGCCTGCGCTGAAGCCAAATCCTCCTGTTAGTTCTGTAGTTATGCACGTGTGTAGTCCTTTAGCATTTTGATATATTTGTGGACCTGTTAGTCCTGTTGGATATCTGATGGTAGATTGTCAGATGTTATGTGACACATGAGGGTAACCATCTGATGAATGAATATTGGCATCTCGTTTGCAGAAGATAGTTAATCTGTCTGCGCTTCTATGTTTGTGATCAGATTTTGTTGATTGCTTGTCATTGCCGTTGATGCTCATTCTACTGTGGTGTATCTCTACCAGCCCACGACGTCCAACATGCTATGTTAGCGTGCTGCCGTACCATCTCAGACGCCTAAAAGAAAGTCGTTGCCTCGTTGGCATGCTGAATTAGACGTCTCTTGCTGGGCAAACCCAGTGTTGTAAACTTGGCTCGAGCTCTGTTCTCTCCAGCCAATGCACGAAACGTGGCTTGTGAAAAAGTCGATAGGTAATTCAGAGCAGGCCTCTCCGGACTTTGTGACGTTCCGGCACACGATGACGCCGGGACGATCACGGTCCGAGGAGCTGAAAACCAAAGGAAGTGTGATCAGCGATCGCAGGACCGGTCCGGGCATTGGTGGGTTAGGTGTGGAGCGAGCAGACGCAGCGATGGCAGCTGAGGGTTGGGGATGCAGATGAGGCCAGGCCAAAGCCAACTGCCCAAGCCAGCACTTCAAAAAATAAAAAAAACTGGCCAAGCCAGCACATCACGTCACATCCGCAGGAAGCAGATGGCGCGGGCGGGACCACGTGGTGACGCGGGCCACGCCTCTCGCGAGCCCCTCGCCCCCCGGCCGCATCCACGAACCGGGCGGCGATTGGTCGCGTGCGCTCTCTCGCTTCTGGCACAGAAATCGTTGCCGTCACACGCCGGATGTGTCCAGCGCCGGCGCTGCCCGTCTATCGCTCGCTGCCCCGTCCGCCTTCGCCGCACTAGTGGTTCAGCGGCGTGCCAACGTTCGTGAAAGGTTGTCTGAATATAATTTTAGAGAAAATATATTTAATTATTAGTATATAGTGTTTTAGATATAATTTTGTATCGGCTTATAAGATGGACTCATCTATTAGTTTTATAAAATTATTATTATACGAATAACCAATCAAAATCTCAACTATTATATCTACTTATATAGTTTTAGATTCAATCAATAAAATAAAAATTCAACTCAATTTATCTAGACAGATATAATTAACTAGATACTTTTTTTTCTTCAATAAATATAACTTCAACTAGAGGACTAGCATACCTTTTTTTTGGATACGTGATGTTCATGCATGTTAGTTGACAGTCTACCTAGAGGACTATTTAAATGAATGTTACATGTGCAACAACAACTTAGTCTTAAAAAAATCACGATTTGTCAAGTTAGTTGCACATCGGGGACGCTAGCTCGGTTAATAAGGACGACGCTCGCACGGCACCAACGCTCGAGCCAGCCTGTGTTCGAGTTCGAGAGCTCGCACAATTATGTATGAAACGGACGCGCGTAGAGCGACCTTGTTCGACCCTACTTAAAGACCGTAAAAATAGATCTCACAAAAAAAACAACTTAGTTACACAATAGTAATAAATATGTGCAACAAAATTGAGACCTGCAGAATATATGCGACGAATAATGTTCTCGAAACAATTGACTATACCATGTACACCAAATAGACACCTCTTACCACGACAAATTCAACGAAGGAGCCTTAGAGAAGAGAAACCGTCCTAGGATAGGCAAAAAAAACCTTTTCAGCATTAAAAAAAGTGAAAAAAAAAGACACTTCACTAGGACTGTTGACGTGCAACTCTTGTACTACGTTTAAACCTTCCGGGTCATATGCGTGTTATCGTCCGAGTGCTTTCAATCATTCGATTTCTCGGAGTTACGTATGAAATGTATGTAAAATGTTGTACATATAACAAATACCAAATAATGACTTGTTTAGTAGAGTTTGTTCTAATCTAAATTTTTTGAAAGTAAATTCTTTAGGAAAAATAATTATATAGCTGACAATGATTATCTAAATAAAATTCTATGGAGAAGATGATTCTATACAGAAGTGAATCATGAGAAATTGATTTTTTTTATTTTTAACATCTAGTTCATTTCATATAATTATTCTTACAGAATTACTTAAAAACTAAAAATTATAAACTATTATTTAATATAACTCTAATTAATTTTATTTGAGCTCTGCCAAAACACACCTAAATTTTGGTGGGAGTAGTAATTCACTTTGGCTCCGGGTAATTTTAGCAGCAGCGTGACAGCAAGTCAACAGTAAAATTTACATATTTACCCCGGGAAACCCATGACTGTTTCAGACTATACATTCAGGCGGTCAAGCTCAAACGGAGCCGCGCACGGTCTCCCATCGTCTTCTACCCCCGGTAGTTCCCACTTTCGAGTTCCATTCCCGGTCGCTTCCCCTTTTCCTCCTTCCTCGAAGTCCGCGCGATTCCCAGCGTCGGAGCTCTCCCGGCGCGCCTCCGCCTCCGCCTCCGCACAAGGCTCGCCTCTGGCTGCTCCGGCGGCGGGTGGGTTGGGGAGCGAGGCGGCTGGTCGGCGGGTTCTTGGGCGAGCTGCTGGCGCTGGTCCGTGTAGCGGACGTAGACCGCCCCTATGTTCTTCGGGTCGAGGAGGGTGGAGGACGAGGTGGCGCTCGTCAGGCAGAGGACCGTGAGGTGAGCGCTAAGCAAGAACTGGGTGCTAGTTTGCTTTTTGTTATCTTTGCTCGTGGGCTTGGACTTGGAGATATTTTGGGGACTTGGGGGGTGGTTGGTGGCGTGGAGGCGATCGAAAGCATGAGGGGAACAATTTTCCGGCGACTTTTCTTGGTTCGGATGGGATTGGGGAACAAAAACTCTTGGAATGGGTTGGTTGCTGCCGTGTTCTTTAACTGGTTTGTAGGTCGTGACGTGTGAAGCTTGGAACTGAGCGTTTGGTTTCAGTTTCTTGTATATGGTAATCTACTTGACATGAGAAGTTAGCATAATTTGTTTGGCTCTAAGAGTAATCATGTGGCTACGTTTATTCATATCCTGATTTTGATAGTACTTTTGGTGAGTAGTTTCCCTCAAAAAAGAAGAAGAAAACTTTTGGTGAGTGGAATAAGATAGAGAATTGGTGATAAATGGATTAATGGAACAGGAAAGGCATAACATTCCTGGTTATTCGGGTGGGTGATGAACTGATGACTGATGAGACGAATCGTACAATATGCTATATTTAGTGCTACTTTTTAGGGTGATTCTAATGCTGCTTTCATTTTCAGATTCCATGATGAGAGGGCAAGGCCAACTATACCCATTCACCAGAAGCAGGCGGGGCTAGCTGCTAGTAAGTTTGGCTTGGGGAGTCCAGGGGAAAACAGAATTTTCGTGTCAGGGCATGAGTTTTGGTACAAGAAGATTATTGACCCGTCAAGTGGTTTCATCTTGACATGGACCTATGTCTTCGGTGTATCATGCTTCATTGCTCTATTCATGGACCCTCTGTACTTCTATGTGCCTAAAATCGTTTATGGCCCAACAACTTGTATTGGGAAGGATAGACACCTAGCCATTATCGTTACTGTCTTCCGATCAATTGCCGACATCTTTTATGTCATCCAAATTATGATAAAGTTCAGGACTGCATATATTAACCCAAACTCAACATTAGGGGTTTTTGGTCGAGGAGATCTCGTCACAGATTCTAAGGAAATAGCAAAGCAGTATTTGAGATCTGACTTTGCGGTTGATCTAGTGGCTTCTTTGCCTTTACCACAGGTAATTTGGCTCCTTTTCAGAACTGAATGCTGCAATCTGTTGAGAGTATGTTGTATTTATATTTCCTTTTTTTTTCCATCCAATTAGCTGCCTTTGAATTACCAAAAAGCAATATATAACACCTATTCTATACTCCTAGGAGTATGTACTCCCACATGCAATATACCACCTAAACAAACACTTTATACTCTTTTATCATTTTTAGTATACTCTAATACTAATTCTAAGATACTCCAATATGAGTTGTATGAAAAAAATTCAATGTTAGCCTTTCATTTTTGCTATATACTCTTTTTTATACATAAAAGAAGTATATACGCAAATTATGATAAAAAATCATGGAATTTCATAAAAAATTTCGTGGGATTTGCATTGTAGTATCTTATAATTACTAATGAAGTATATTTAAAGTGATAAAGAAGTATAACACACGTGTAAAAGTGGTATATGAGAGGTGGGAGTACATACACCCAGGAGTACATACACCCAGGAGTACATACTAGTTTTCCTATATATATATATATATATATATATATATATATATATATATATTATGTGCCTATGCGCACTATAGTTCACTATTACACCACTCCCCAGTTACGACTTCAAAAGCAGTATAATTGCGATCCACAAGATAGGTCAGCTACTACATGTATGGTCGCAACTATACTGTTTTTTTGTTATATGATCGTAACTTGTTCGCCTCTGCACATACCTCCAATTACGATCATATGAGACTATTACGTCAGATGTTGGACGATCAAATATATATGGTTGCAACTCGGTAACATTCTCTAGTCGTATTTATGTACTTTTTGTCATGTGATCCTAACTTGTTCATCTCTGCGTATATCCTTAGTTGCGATCTCAAAAGTAGTATAGTTGCGATTTACAAGATAGGTCAGTTACTATAAATATGTATGGTTGCAACTCGGTAACTTTCTCTAGTCGTAATTATGTACTTTTTTGTTATGTGATCGTAACTTGTTCACCTCTGTGCACCTCCAGTTATGATACTTTTAGTAGTATAGTTGCGATCCATAAGATATGTCAGTTACTACAAATATATATGGTCATAACTCGGTACCTTCTCTGGTTATAACTCGGTACCTTTTCTAGTTATAACTTGGTACCTTCTCTGGTCGTAATTATGTACTTCTTTGTCATGAGATTGTAACTTGTTCACAAACATCAACTCACTACTTCAAAGTACGTAGACAGTGACACAATGAAAGCTAGCAACTAGGTAATCAAGCAGTCGAGTGATTAGATGGCTCATCCGGCAAGCAGCAAGCGCGCCATTTATGACGTCGGCGGTGCCCTACCCCTGTAGCTCGCCTTCTACGACAACTAGAAGGGTTGGTGTGGCTTGGCCGACTACTACGGCTGGGCCGGCTACGGCGCTTCCGGCGGCTCGTGCGCCAGCTCCAGCTCGTCGGTGCTCAGCTTTGAGCAGGCTGGCAGCGACGGGCGGCACCTCTCTTATGGCGCAGGCGGTGGGGGTGACAATGAGTGTGCGTTGTGGATGGACACGACCTAGGTGCAGAATAGATTTGCAGTATATATATATATATCCACTAGTTCTCATTCATTGTGTGGCAAAGGTTCTCAAACTGTTCTATTAGGAAAAAAACCGTTCTTTTTTCTCAAACATGTAAGCAGAGGCTCTCAACTTCTTACCCTAAAAGATTACATCCTATACTTTAGAGCTTGTAGATGCTGAAGCTATCTGATATCTGATGTTCGAGTTGTGGCTGTTATCTGCCTATCTGATGCATATTTTTTTCTTCTTATCCTGCAGATCATTATTTGGTCTGTGATACCAGCCATCAAATATTCTTCATCTGAGCATGACAATGACTTACTGCTTCTGGTTGCACTTTTCCAGTATATTCTAAGATTATATCTCATGTTTTCATTGAATAATAAAATAGTCAAAGTTACTGGAGTTTTTGCGAAGACTGCTTGGCAAGGAGCTGCATACAATCTGCTGTTGTACATGATTGCTAGCCATGTATGATACTTATATGAGTCATACTTGCAGTTTTTCTCCATTTCATATCTTGAAATTTGGCATATCACTTTTAGATTGCGCTACCATTTTTTTCTGTCTTGCCATCATATAGTGGAACTTCTCAAGATGCAGTTCTCTTCTTCCAGGTTTTAGGAGCACTATGGTACCTGCTATCCTTTGAACGCCAGACCGCATGTTGGAAAAGATATTGCATGAATGAAACTGATTGCCACACTTGGTATCTTGATTGTGGCGTAAAACCAGATCCGAATTGGGCAAGCACGACTGGAGTCTTTACTAGCTGTAATGCTAGTAGTAACAATATCAGTTTTGACTACGGTATGTTCCAGCCATTGTTATCTAACAAAACTCCTAGTCAGAGCTTCCTGAGGAAGTACTTCTATTGCCTCTGGTGGGGCTTGCAGAATCTAAGGTATGACTTTACCTGAACACTTGTTCTCTTACGACTGTTAATTGTGCCGCAAAGGAAAAAATACTGTTAATTGACTATTTGAGAGTTTGAATGGTAATTATATTAGTATTCTCTGTTAAAGCGAAAATTTAGAGACATCAGAAGCAGATCTACAGTAAGCGCCAAGATGCAATGGTAGCTTGGGTTATGTCTGGGAAGAAAAACCGAAGATACAACAAGAACAATAATAATTAGTTTGATGATTATTTTACATTTCTAACATGCTCTGTGATACTCCATTTTTTTGAACAGTTGTTATGGCCAGACATTAAGTGTGAGTACCTATCTTGGTGAGACACTGTATGCTATATTGTTGGCGGTGCTTGGTCTCGTCTTGTTTGCGCATTTGATTGGAAATGTCCAGGTACTTTTAACTATGCTTAGTGCACGTGCAGACTAAGGAATTGCTACTAACAATTATAAAGACCTGAGACTATTTTTCTTGATGTGGTCATACTTTTCCGTTCATATCCCCCTTAAATTGTGCATGTGTATCTGTACAGATGTGTGATAGTGCCTTAGTAGTTTTAAATTTGCAAACGTTTTGGCTCGTCTTAAAGTTGAGACATTGAAACCTTAAAGTTAACCTTATCGAACCAGCTCCCAAATCCTATTATGTCTATGCATTAGTTAGATTTTGTTTTCGTGGGGTAATGCCAACAGTTCTTTTACAAGGAACATTGATCTTATCAAATTTATTATCTGCTAGACCTACCTGCAATCTATCACTGCAAGGGTTGAGGAGTGGAGGCTAAAGCAGAGAGATACCGAAGAGTGGATGAGACATCGACAACTTCCCCATGAATTACGGGAAAGGGTGAGAAGATTCATTCATTACAAGTGGCTTGCAACTCAAGGTGTGGATGAAGAATCTATATTGAAGGCTTTGCCAGCAGATCTTCGCCGTGACATC
This sequence comes from Phragmites australis, assembly GCF_958298935.1. Lineage (NCBI taxonomy): Eukaryota > Viridiplantae > Streptophyta > Magnoliopsida > Poales > Poaceae > Phragmites > Phragmites australis. The sequence continues at coordinate 31,387,167 of NC_084930.1, read as the reverse complement.
AAGCGTCACCTTTGCTTGGATCTTGTTCGTCGGGTAAATTAGCTTACTACCTTTGCAAATCTACCTTTTCCCTTCTCGTCTTTTGGTCAGTAACACAACTTAGTGTTAGTTGGCATATCTCTTGTGAGGTGACAATGCCACACATGAAACTTTATTTTTTTTGGAGAATTCATGGTGTTACGGATAACTTGATCACAGATTATTGTCAATCTTTTATATTGCAATGTTGCAGGTCCCACTTTTCTCCCAGATGGATGGTCAACTTCTGGATGCCATATGTGAGCGTCTTGTATCTTCCTTGAGCACAGAGGGCACATATATTGTCCGTGAAGGCGACCCCGTGATTGAGATGCTTTTTATCATCCGTGGGAAGTTGGAAAGCTCCACCACAGATGGTGGCCGGACGGGGTTCTTCAATTCAATCATCCTCAAACCTGGTGATTTCTGTGGTGAAGAGCTGCTTGAATGGGCTCTTGTTCCCAAGCCTACTGTCAACTTGCCATCATCCACTCGGACAGTGAAGGCAATTTTTGAAGTGGAGGCGTTTGCTCTCCGAGCTGAGGACCTCAGGTTTGTTGCCAGTCAATTCAGGCGGCTCCACAGCAGGAAGTTGCAGCACACATTCCGCTACTACTCTCACCACTGGAAGACCTGGGCTGCTTGTTTCATCCAAGCTGCTTGGCGCCGCTACAAGAGGAGGAGGATGGCCAAGTACCTGCACATGAGGGAGTCATTCTCCTCCATGAGATCATATGAAGACGATGCTTCCCCCGAACGGAATCTTGCATTGAGAATCATGGGCGAGGCTAGGAGGGGAACCCCCACCAAGGAACTGCCTAAGTTCAGGAAGCCTTCTGAGCCGGACTTCTCAGCAGAGTATGACGAGTAAGAGATTGCTGAATAACTGGTACATTATTTGCTATGGCGGGATCGTTGTTTGTGTTGCAAACCCCTGCTGCCCGTCGGTCTTCTTCAAACATGCATTTGGTTTGAGGTTGGCTGGTAACTGACTGTTGATTTCAGAAAAAAAAAAATTGCTAACATCGGGGCACCCAGCATATGGTGAAACAACTAGCATAAAGCAGGGGGACAGGTTTCGGTGACTGAAAAGAAAGAGAAAATGTATGCTGTTGTGGGGTAGCTTATTATTCATACTGTACATAGACATGTGGTTATGGGTAAAAATATGATTTTGTATAATATACATGATCGTATTTACTGAAATGAATAACTATTTTTTGTATTTACGAATTTAGCACATGTATTCGGCGCACGGTGTTCCGAAAACGAATTTTCGGAGTACGGTGTACCGAAAAAGTCATTTTCGGCACACCGTGCGCCGAAATACGCTTTTGCGTCGCGTCGTGTCGCGCTTTACTTTTTCTTTTCGCTTTTCCTTTTGCTTTTCGCTTTTTCATTTGTCTTCCTGCATGGTTTGTCTACTGCTGGCTGGTTTGTTTGCATGCGGGTAGCCAGGCTATAAATGGCAGTGCAACTGCCACTATCTCCAAACGCAGCAGCTGCGAGCAGAGCAGAGCACGACGGCGAGCAGAGCAGCAAATTAGCGTGAGCGCGAGCAGTCGAGCACGAGGAGCTGCGATGCAGCAGGACATCTCTCCATAGTAGTAAGTACGTAGATTATGTATGTATGTAATATTTAGTTGTGTAGATGTAATTAGAGGATTAGAGGATTTATTAAGTTGATAAAATATAGTAGGTATAATATTTGCATATTTTATGATGTCATAACATAATCAGCTAGTTATTTGGATCCTAGATTATGTATGTACTTATATTTAGATTAGAAAATATAATTATAGCATGTAGATATTAAGTTGCTAAAATAGAGTAGGTGTAATATTTGCATATTGTATGATCTCGTAATAGACGGTACTATAGTGTAATAGTAGTCGCAATATTTAGATTAGAAAATGTAATTAGAGCGAGTAGAGTATTTATTCTGTTCGAATATATTGGATAAATAATATTAAGTTGGTAAAATAGAGTAGGTACAATATTTGCATATTGTATGATCTCGCAACAGAAGCAACTATAGTGTAACATTAATCGTAATACTTAGATTAGAAAATGTAATTAGAGCAAGTATAGTATTTATTCTGTGCTAATACATTAGCTAAAATAGAGTAGGTATGTAACATACATCTAATTAGTTATTTGGCTATTTACGTTTGTTTAGCAGAGACGCCATGACTATCTATTTTTATTATGGAGAACGTCCTGCTGTTTTGCATGGGAGACTCATGTCTATTCAGAACTGCCAGCACGTAGAGAGTACGGTTGAGCCACCAATTGATCTAGAAGGCTTACAAGCATATGTTATGAGCCTTTTGCGTCTAAACCAACAGTCCTACAATGTTGTCCTAGAGGGTGTCAGGCCACGGTCTGTACCAAACAGCTTGCTCATTGTCCATAAGTTGTTCGATTTGAGAAGGAACAACGCATGAGCCTTGTACTCACGCAAGGTATTAGAGAAGAACTTTGAAATGGGAGTGTACGTAAACATAGTATCACGATCGGTGCATGGTGAAGAGGTGCCTACCGTGGAAGGATCAGATCATAATGTGATGCATGATGAGGCGGGAGGGAATGTCGGGGAGGGCACTTCGGGTACGGATGGAACCGAAGTGGAACATGGTGAGGTAGATGCACGATGCATGGATGATGAAGCCGGTGGTAGTGGCGACGAAGAAGGTGCTGACAACGATGATCCGGTGCCGATGATCCAATACTTTCATGGTGCTGGGCTGCTAAATTATACCATCATTGAGTATAACACCCTATCTAATTGGGGATATCAGAATAGCGATATCTAGGTGGGGCAACGGTTTCGAAACAGGGAAGAGGTCATCCACTTTATCAGCAACTATGCTATAATCACAAGAAGGGACCACAAGTGTGCCCAATCTAACCATACGGAATATGAGGTCAGGTGTACGAAGCATCTGACTTGTCCTTACTTCGTACGAGCCCATAAGCCAAAGCACCAGAACTATTTTGTGCTGAGTAGATATACCCCACATACATGCAGCGAAGAGGCTGTTAGGAATGTGAGCCACGCGGTTGATGCGAGGTTCATAGCCTAACTACTCATCACCCTTGTTGGCACAAACATATGTTTGTCACCAAAATTCATTATGGGGGAGGTGCAGACTAAGACGGGTATGCTGATCAATTACCACACCGCGTGACGAGCGAAGCAAAAGGCATTGAAGATGTTGTTTGGAATTTTCGAAGACTCGTACCACTACGCACCGAGGCTGCTGCAGAAGATTGCCATGACCAACCCCGAGACCCAGTGGACCATGGCGGATGAGCTGATCAGCTTGGAGGATGGGTCAGACAGCAACATTGATCGATACCTCATTAGGTTTTTCTGGTCCTTTGGCCAATGCATCGAAGCTTTCAGACATTGCAAGTCGGTGGTATGTGTGGATGCCACATTTCTTAGCGGTAAGTACCATGGTAACCTAATGACAACGATGGCGGCGGATGCAAACAATCAGATCATTCCTCTCGCGTATGCATTGGTTGAGAATGAGAACAATGATAGTTGGTTGTGGTTCCTCACCTTGGTGAGGACACGTGTCGTTGGCAATAGGGAACGAGTCTGCATCATATCAGACCGCAATAAAGACCTCTTGCATGCGTTGGATGTGCTGCATGACAGCACAAACCCCTCCATTGCTTGGCCTGATGTGGAGAGAAGGTGGTGCATGCGACACTTAGGTGCGAACCTTTACTCAAGGTACCACAACAAGGGTCTTGTGAAGAGGTTCAAAGGGTTATGTCTTCAGAACCAGCAGACGAAGTTCAACGAGATATGGCGAGAGTTAAATGAGAGCACTCGTAAGATGATGGCAGAGCAAGAAGCACAGGAGGATCATTTGCGGACGCAAATGGTGGGGGGGCAAACCATCATTAGTCGTTCACATGGTACGTTTAGCCAGTGGATAGAGGGAAAGCCGGCGGAGCGTTGGGCCCTATTCCATGATACTCACGGTTCCAGATGAGAACATAGCGTTTGAAAGATCGTATTTTCCTTTTGGTTATGAAAATATCGTATCTAAAATTGTTATATCTTATAATAGGTATACGATCATGACAACGAACATTGCTGAGACGTTCAACAATGTCATAAAGGGTGTACGCGGCCTTCCATTGTGTGCCATAATTGAGCTCACATTCTATAGGACAGCTGACTACTTTCGAGATCGTGGTATAGTTGCAATGGACTGCAGTACGCGGTTCGCACCTAAGGTGAAGGAAATCTTATCCAGAAGGAGGAGTAAGGCACACTTTCATCGGACTAGGATCTACGACCAGACCAACAATGAATTTGAGGTCATATGTCATCGTCGGTACACTTCTGGATACAGTGCGGGGGACACCGTGCAACAATGTCAAATTGGTCCTCACGAGGTGAAATGCACATGCAATAAGCCAAAACTGCATCATATCCCGTGCTCCCATGTCTTGGCCGCTTGCAGGGATATAGGTGGGAACGACGGATCACAATACGTATCACCCTATTTCACAGGAGCACATGGCTTCCAAAGATGTGTTCGTTTAACATCGGATCTAGCTACAAAGCAATCGAGGGGCCTAAGTGGGTACCTTATCCCAGGGCCAGACGCACGGATCCTGGAAGCCTAGAGCCACGAGACTTGAAGGTGACATGGATGCAGCAGATGCTGTTGATGGACTACGTAGGTGCAAAATATGCAAGCAATCCGGTCATGATAGGAGGACTTGTCCGACACGGCGGTAAACTATTAGGCTATGATCGAACTGGATTGTATTAGCTTTGGTGCCAGTGAGTTTGTTATATGAAGTTTGTTGGAAACATGGATTGTATTGTAATTTGTTATGAACGTATTAGGTGTTATACCCATTTTGTAATATCTGTTGTCTTACTTTGTTTTGTAATTGAACCATGAGGCTTGAAATTATTGGCATGGCTCACGTTCACCTTCCCGAGCTTCTTCAACTACGGTATGACGAGAACCACAGGGGAAGGATGATTTTCGCAGGGCAACATGTACATCGATAGTACGTGAATTTCAATTGCTCTAATACCTTGGTACTTACTCTATAAATATATTGCATACCTTTGCAGTTGCTCCCGTTGCGTTCCAAGAGTGTGTGTAAGCTTAAGGAGTTAGACCCTCGATTCCACGAGCCCCTCGCACAGGTCGGACTACTACCGTTCGCACTTATGATGGCAGGAGCTCTCATGGAGGGTGGTGGCAGGACTCCACTGCCGCCGATCGAGGTCTCACTGTTCACAGGCCTCGTCAACCGCTGGCGTCCGGAGACGCACACGTTTCACTTTCCTTGCGGAGAGATGACCGTTACTTTACAGGACGTTGCCATGCTGACCAGGCTCCCGATAAAGGGCACCCTGTTAGTACTTCCACGACCAGCAAAGGAGCAGTGGAAGAGTTATATTAAGGTAGGTAATTATTTGTTACATAAAACATTTCATATGTTGCAGTGTTGTTTATGGTTCATTGATTCTCTGCATCTTGTAGGTTTAATGTGCAATATGACATGAAGGATGTAGGGCTCTCCATGTCATGGATTCATGGCCTACCACAGTTCAGCCCTTGCCCACCGGATGCGAACGAGGCAACAGTTATGCAGCATTACGAGGTGTACTTTTATATCTTGCTTGGAGGTATTATGTTTTGCAACATGGCAGACGATTATGTACCTCCGCATATTGTATGGTTAGCGCGTGAGCTCACGTCATGTCCGTACGAGCCGACACATTACAGTTGGGGATCTGCTGTGTTGGCCGCTATATACAAAGGATTGTGTGTCGCTATCCAACGGTCAACGAAGATGGGATTTATTTCTGGCTGCCTACACCTTTTACAGCTCTGGAGCTGGGATTATCTCCCGGTGTGTCGACCGTGGGTGAGCAAAACCTACTATCCAGTTCCTATCTCCGACGGCGTGGTCGATGACATGAGGCCAATGATGGGTTATCGGTAGCTTCATGCCAGGCTGCGATGGAGTCACCACCAAGACCATGGAAACTACGCCCGAGTGATCAGTGACCTTGACGTCCTCAGCGCCGAACTTGTGGAGTAAGATCCATGGCGTAGGGAACGAGTGGCCGAAATTATGACTAGCGGCCTCATCACATCATCTTGTTTCCGTGACTCCGACCTATGGATGACTAGATGTTTTTTGCTTTATATGAACAATGTAGAAGTGTATTCTCCTGACCGTGTGCAGAGGCAGTTTGGTCATCGTCAGTTGTGCCTGTACCTCCCCCACGAGATGCTGGTCAGGCGCACGAGTAAGTGTGTTACTGTATGTATCATTCTTATGTTACGAAATTTTAACTATTTATGTCACATACAGGAGGAGTGCCCAAGGAAACACAGGCACACACGACTGGTCGGAGATTAATGTAGAACACATAACTCGGTGGATGGAGTATGGCCCAGTGGATGCCATCTTTCCTGCGGGACAGTACGACGATAGCACGTACTGGGAGTACCTTGCGTGGTACCAATCACGAACGCGTCCCACCTTACTCAGCGGCAGCGTACCGTCAGCCCCCAGACCCTTCCCCGAAGATCGTGCCTGGCTTCTTCATGTGGTGGTAAGTGATGTTGTACTTATAACGATTTTCATTAGTTTCTCATCCATATTACGGACATAACCCTCAACAACAACAGACCGAAGCGGGGTACGAAATGCATAGGCATGCGGAGCATAAATGTGGGGAAGTTAGTGGGTCAGCCACGTGAAGGGATCGGCACCCTCTCCGGGACTACATGAGGACGAGAGGGTCTCGCCTTTTGTCCACGATACGTGGACTAGGTGGTTGCGCCTCGTGTTCTAGGGGCTACGACGTACCCGCCATGGACCCGTCCCATGCCTCCCACAGCAGGCGCTCATCCAGTGCTCATGAGGCACATTCACGGGAGGCCCCTTCGTCTGCGGCCCATCATGGGACACGTTCTTGTGCTGGAGCCAAGGAGGTGACCGAGACTCCTGCTCCCGAGGAGTGCACACTAGGTTCCCAGCTCCCTCCGTTTACACAACCTACTCAGGCTACGCAGACAACTCCACCAGGATTATCAACTCACCACGAAGACGTCATTTACTGCACACAGCAGACGCCCACCTGGAGTGGCACTTAAGATTTTGACTGGGCTGCTGCATTGCAAGCGAGCAGCTTCACCGATCTACTGAGCGGCCAATACCCCCAATATCCCGATGCACCAGGGGGTTCACACTGGTACCAGGAAGCTGAGACTTCATCATTTTGGACTCCCACCAAGCACGTACTACCGGCAGGCACACTCCCGCATGACAATCCTACAGCGTGGTATATGCAGGGCCGAGTTAGCGGTTCTGGATACACATTCGGTGGAGTTGGAACACAGCATGACGACGAAGATGAGGACCAAAGGCACATGTGGCAGGGGCCAGCTCAGGCCGCTGGGATGAGGGCCACACACCCTTCAGACGCTTACACTCTTGGGGATTGCTTGCGACGTCGGCGTCGTTAATGAGCTAGTGCAATATATTGTGTACTCATCTATTTTGTGTATTCATCTGTACTAAGTGGTATTTACTATATTATGTACTCATTTATACTATGCCATACACTTCAGTGTTCAAGTAATTACATTTAATTTACATAATCTTTTTCAACTAATTAGGACACATAACTTATTTATCAGTAACTTATTAAGCATTTGTATATATCATTTTTGATATTTCATACATGTTTAATGTTTATTAAATAACCAGCGATTCGTGCTTTGGTGCAGAGCAAAAAAGTTGCAGGGAAATCTCAATACCTATATGGCGAGAAATTCTAGTACTGGCTTCCCATGGACATATACAACGAATGATATAGCATTAACTGTCTGCTTGCAAGTTGTGCATGGAGGGAAGGATGATCCCTTCAAAGAGAGCAACCTAATACAAGCTGTGTCTACATTGAATACATGATCGCCATGTTCTGCGTTCACCGTTCCATTTCTACATGTAACAACCGACGACCTTAGGGCCCTATTACATGAGTGCCGCTGAATATACCTCAGGGTTTGCGAACTAGCCGACCATCCTTCTTTACTGGGTTTTTGTATGAGGCAATGAAGGATGGCGATGTTGCCCGACCAGTATGCATCCCACATACAGGTTCGTCATTTTCTATTTGATCACCATAGTTATCTTATTGCTATTGATTCGAATACCCCTCTTCTTCTTTAGGCGTTCCCAGAAGACGCAGAGTTAATCAACAAAGAAATCCCACACATCTTGGCAATGCAAATGCTCTTCGACGGGGGTGTGCTGTGTAGTTCGCGTCGAAGATGATGAAGATCAGCGAACCCAAGGGGTACAAGAGCTGATGACAATTTCATGCCACTAATGCCTCGATATTCCACCAGCCACACATGAGAAGGTTCAGCTAACACTACAAGCGCACATGCTAGTACCGTGATACCTCAAGACGACGACGATGACGACGATTTCATGCCACCAATGCCTCGGCGTTCCACCAGCCACACAGGAGAAGGTTCAACGAACAATACAAGAGCACGTGCTCGAATCGTGATACCTCAAGACGACGACGACGACAACAATTTCATGCCACCAATGCCTTGGCGTTCCACCAGCCACACAGGAGAAGGTTCAACGAACAATACAAGAGCACGTGCTCGAACCGTGATACCTCCGGACGACAACAACGATGACAATTTCATGCCACCTATGCCTCGACGTTCCACCAGCCACACAGTACAAGGTTCAACGAACAATACAAGAGCACGTGCTAGAACCGTGATACCTCCAGACGATGACGATGACGACTTCATGCCACCAATGCCTCGACGATTTCGCTAATCTACATCATCACTTTTCACCGCTATTTTAAGATTATCACTGATACAAGGGTTAATGTTGCGCATGTTTGAATATACCTTGTTAAGACTGTCGACCGCCTTAAAGACTGTTTTTTTACTCACGCATTTTGAAATGTACAGTTACATTAGCAACTAATTTTTAATTTGGTTACATAAAATACACAGCCAAATCACATGAAATATTACATGAAATGAAGAGCGAAGTTGGCACAAAGAAAACATGTATTTTGACACACGGTGTGCCGAATACAGTTGGTATTCGGCACACCGTGTGCTAAAATAAGCTTTTTCCTGTATTCGGCACAAGGTGTGCCGAATACAGGTCATTTTTAGCACACCGTGTGCCGAATACAGTGTATTCGGCACACCGTGTGCCGAAAATAATTTTTTTGGTACACCGTACTCCAAAAATTTATTTTCGGAACACCGTGCGCCGAATACATGTGCTAAATTCGTAAATACAGAAAAATAATTGTCTATTTCAGTAAATACGATCATATATATTGTATAAAATCGTATTTTTGCGGTGGTTATGCTTATGGCATTGTTGGGACCTCAGAGGAACAGATTGTTGTATTCCCTGGCCGAGCAGATTCTACGGCCGGCTAGGGCTCCACTATTCTTATTTCCGAGTCTGTAAAGTGCAGTAGGAGACCATTGTTTTGTTGTACAGCAGTAATGTCGTACCTGGCTTGGTTATTTTTATCTTGTGTGTAATGTGGTCAGTTTAACAAGAACGAGATCCATTCTTTGTTAAGGTGCTTCTCTTCTGCTAAAGCCAGTATTTCAATTATAAGGAGATCCTTGATATGAATAGTAAGTGCCAGATGAAGGCAATAAATCTTTTATGGCATTGGTGGCTAGAAAGAAATTGAGTGAGGGAAGGGACAGGAAATGCAGACATATATAGTACAGATACAATTACCCTTTCAATGCTTACAGTGATTTTGCAAATGGACCATCCAATGTCTTGGTTATTGTGTGTTTTCCTACTTCCAGCAACTGTGCATACAGACCGTTTACCTTCAATGTAAATGTGTGGTACCATTGCAATGTTCATAGCGATTTTGCAGATGAACCATCCACGTTCATCTTGGATGCGTTGCAAGAAATCCACGTTCAATCTTGCACCTATGGGAGGGGCTATCTTCGAGTTAAAGAATCTTATTCGGTTGCAAGTGTCCTCACGATACCGACCTTTCTTAGGACAGTGCGCCTCCAGGCGTTGAGGATCTGGTGGCCACAAGTATTCTTCCCTTGTCTGTCAGGCTGTGGCATATTTGCAACTCCAGTCCTAGAGGTGGGGAATTCGCTCCCAGTGATCGCTCCCGGAGCAGCCCGCGCTGCATCGGCCATTCGGCGGGTTTCCACCGCCCGTGAGCCCTCCTCGCTCCGAACGGCCGCGCCCTCCCTTCGCGACGTGCCGCGCCGGGCCAACCGAGACGGGGCACGGAACTCAGGGTGAGATCGTTTTATAAATTTTATAAAACTCTATCCTATAAAAGATACTTTTCTTTTTAATAATATATATTTATTTTATCTTTCTTTTTTAGCCTATTTATTATATTACAAGATAGATAAATTAGATAGAATCTTATAATTACTTTTCTATCCCGTCCTGTGTCTCTTGCGTCGCGTGAGGGATTATTAGACCATCTCTAACAGCTTAATTTTCTAATGCTATAGTACCCACAAAACATTATGCCGCTCTAATTTGCCAATTAGATGGCTGAAAAAGCTCTTCAGCAGATACAGTATCAAACGCTACAGTATTAGGGAGAGAGAATTTGGTACTTCAAATTTACTGCTATATTGTAGCATCTGTAATACTGTTTATAGAGATTTACTGTGGGTTTAAAGGGAGAAAAGTAATAAAAGGTAAAAAATAAAGTAGCTGCTAGAGATAAAAAAATAAAGAGTACTGTAATAATAGAAGAGAATACTATAATAATATTGTAGAAGATAAATTTTTAAAGTTGTTTTAAGTTACCATCCGCTCCCGCGGCTGGCTCGCGTAGCCAGTATGGGTCCGCGTCCGTTTCCCCGCACGGGGCGTGGAACACCGTCCGCCACCGGCGCAGTCTGCGCGGCGCAAGTAATTCTTCCCGGTTTTCTTCCCAGAGGAACGGTGCGAGGCGGCGGAGGCGCAGAACCGATGAATTTCGATGATCTTGGACATTGCTCCTCCCAAGAAAAGCATAAAGCAAGGAGATTCACCAAGTGCAAGACTAATGGAAATTCGGCGGCAACAAATTGAGCACGAACCCTTCAGTGATTCAGACTTCAGAGTACCTTGGCCTCGCTTCTATAATCCATGCCCTGAACCAACCAATATTCAGAGAAGTGTGTTTTCTCAGATTCGGACGTCTGCTTCCAAGGCTTTGCATGCTCAAACAAATACATGCTCGAATATGAATCAAGACCTCCAATGTAAAACGCAGTATCGTAATATCTTCTGGTCTGCCAATCCAGGAGTAAATGCAAACACAATTTTGATATCTCACGTGATGATGATGACGACTACCACAACGAGGTTCACTGATTTCACTCTCCCATGCTACTGACTATTAACTCATAAAGCTATAATATCAAGAAAGTAAGCAAATTCGTCTCCAAAAAAAGGAAGCAAACTACAATTGCTTCCCTTACGCCAACTATTTGCCGACTTCCGTGCCACCGGCCTAACATCCATCTTCCTGAAGCTGATTTGCTCCGTGGCCATTCCTCTCAGGCTCATCTTGCCGCCACCTAAAGATGGACGAACCCCGGTGCTCAGTGCTGGTGAGGCGCTGAACCCATGCGTGCAGCCTCGGCAGCGACATCACCCCGCGAGACACTTCAGCCCTGAGCTTGTCTCGCTCCTGGTAGACGAGGATAGAGAGGTTGATGAGGAGCGCAAGGCCAGAGGTGATGCCACTGATGAGGAACAGCCCACCGAAGTTGCTGAAGCCGAGCCTGGATGAGGTGATGCTGCCGCTCTCGCTACCACATGCTCCTGGGTCGCCAAACAATTTCCTCTCTGTCCACGCCATCTCCTCCTGCACTGCAGGCGTCATGATGGCCTGCGATACGTCGTGCACCATGGGTGACCCTATCGGAAAAGCCTAACACATAAAGCGAAAATCAAAACAAATCCTGATCGTTCTACAGTATATGAAATACCAGATTAAAAGGCAAAGGGACTTGCAAACACAAAGCCTCCCAACCTGTAGGTTGGGCCAACCATGGTGTAACCTTCACAGTACTTTGACAGGAAGATCTTCAGATAGGAGATTTCGTCAAAGATTGCAGAGACCCCTCCGTTGTCTGATCCCCGCTGTAGGGCGTCAGCATATGCCTGCACTGTGTCATAACCCAGCAAGTTCTTGTGGAAGCCTATTTCCTTCAGCCAGTACTCCACGGCAGAACCCTTTTGGTACCCCACGCAGTTGCCGTGTAGCTTGATGTCAAGATAAGCACGACGAACACCCATATGATCAACATAAACCTTGATAGGTTGCTCTCCAGCTTCTCCTTAAAATAAACATATAGGAATGAGATTAACGATTAGAGTGTGATAAATAGACGTCTTAATAATTTTTTTTATAAAATTGATGGTTTTTTCCTATTTTAATCACCCAACACACTTCAAAACTAGAAATAAGTTTTATCAAGAAAAAATCAAGACAACACGACTTCACGAATAGTATGAACTATAGGTTCCATTTAAGATCAATTCATGTGTTTTAACACTTGAAAAATCACAACTTGCAAAGTGTGACGTCCGTTTTCCCGCCCTCTCTTTCTGCCGCGTGGAACCTGCCCGTCAGCTTCCTCTCTCTCTGTCGTCTATTATTTGTTACAATAAAGTTATTTTATTCGGTATAAAACTGTTTATCACTGATAATATCACTGTATGATAAAATAGATCCTGCCATAAATGTGGAAGTCGTCCAGTGCCATGGAGATGCAGGTGAGGCTCTTCCTCCCCACGTCGCTCGTCAGGTCCAGCACGACACCGGCACGCACTGATGTAGCCACCGCCGCCCAGAACGAGAGCTGAAGGAGCAAAGCGAGAGAAAGGCTGAGACAGCGGCGGCGCCTCATCGACCCCTCCATGTTACTTCACCATGAACTGATTGCTGCTGTCGTTGACGAGGCACGGTATTTGTAGGCGTGCGCAGCCGCGTGGAGAGCTACCGATGTGACAAATTATACGGCGATACTTCTACTGCAAAACCGTCCGCATCGGCGAGAAATAGCTTAGAGTTATCTCCAGTGGCGCTGTGGCTGGGGCGTTTGACCCAAGACTCGGTGGAGCCAGAATGCCATGGAAATGGACCTCGAGTTTTAATTCTTCAAGACGGCAACGTAAATCGTCGTCGGCTCCGGCCGCGGAACTCGGCCTCAGTCAGCCAGCCAGCCAGTCGGTCGTCTCTCGTCTGCTCTGCAGGTTCTGTTTGCAGTGGAACTGTCAACTTTGGAAGTCAGCAGAACCGATGTATTCCGGTGGTCTCCCTTATTTCAGCCGTTTCTCAAAAAGGAAGAAGCAGCAGCAGCACAAGTCACATGATGATTACCATTCCAACAACAGCATTCCCTTTTTTTTCTCGACCATTTTTTAATTTTAAGAGTAGCGAACCCTCGCTGACAATGAAACTCGCTAAAACCAGTTTATCAAAGAGGTACACACAAATTGATGTGTCCAGGTTCGAGCTCGGATAACCGTCCCCTCTATTAGAAGCACTAACTAACTGAGCTACTGCTTAAGCTCACTGATTTCACTCTCCTATGCTACTATGGGTTTTAACTCATAAAGTTACAACAAGAAAAGAGAGGAAACAAATTCGTCTTAGAAAGGGAAACGAGTTCGTCCCTTCCTTTGCACCAGCTGCTTGCTGCTGGCGGAATGAGAGTCCAGAAAAATGGATTTAAAGTGATATTTAGTTATTATCCGCGTAAAGAATGAACTATAACTACACGTTTACTGTCTGGTGCTACTTGTGGTGATGTGATTCTTCATCAGGTACACTCTTTCGCAGTGTTTTCTTCTTCTGCCTGTACTTTGCGTAGGAGTACCAGACACCGCCAAATGTGTTGATCACCAATCCAGTAACATTAAGAGCGTGCACTTCCACGCCTCCCAACAGAACAAAACCAAGGGTCTGAAATTCAACCAGAGGAAAAAAAAAGGTTGTAAGATGTACTTAAACCTTGTTCTTTAGAGCTAAATTGCATCAAGCGTTCCAGTTACATATTAAAGTGCTCATACAGAAGGGTGTAAACTTACCGTAGACCCAACACCCTTGAGGACTCCTACTATTGTTGTAGTCAGAGCAGAATTCACGATCGTACACCAAAACATGGTGAAATTGAGAACGATTCCCATCACCAGTGAAATAACAAGAATAACACTGAACGACAGAGAGTCTGTCTGCATTTCAAGAGTCAATAGATAATGCAAGTTAGGATAGAGGCATAGAGCAAAGTGAACATTATTTTATACAGAAACTGACAACAAGTTTATGATGATCAACAGCGAAGTGTAAAACCATTTGCTCTAGAAGCTCAGGAAAATCATCTCTAGTCATCATTTTGAGAAGGGAGCATACAGAGATGGCTACCTTAGATGTGCTAATTAAAATTTGATTATGCTGTATTCATATTACTAACCTTTGCAGATAATACTGAAAGAGAATGGGGGAATTCTCCTGTTGCTATAATGAGGATAAACAGAAATGGAAGTGATAATATGCTGTTGTAAAACATCAAGTCCACTGAGGAAAGACCATCCTCGGCACCTGATTTCTCCACCAGAACCAAATACATCGTCTGCATACACATTCAGCTGTCAGCTAGAAAGATAAAATACAAATTATCTTAGACGAAATAAGTAGAAATATCACAACCTGGAAGAAGACTGATGTTAGAGCCATGCAGTATCCATATAAGTCAAAAGAAAAATCTCCAAGTGCTGCAATAAGGACACCTGCGGCTGTGCAGATAACTGAAAGAGTGACCTAAAATAAATTTGAACTGATCAGGATATTTCCATATTACAGTAAAGAGCTGTTCCTTCCCAGAGGGAAAACCACATTTCCCAAAAGTCTGATCTTTCTAGTCGCATATGATGAAAATTTGAAACAAGAACATTAGGAGATCAAGGGTTTCGGTGACAATGCCGATGCATTTTGGAATATGTTCAGTCTTACCGGTGTTGGTGGCTTCCCCTTTCCCCGTACGCACCCACCGACCAATACAGCAAGGGGAGTGAGCCTCTTGACTGCAATATACATAGGGATGTTAACCCCTTTCAAGCTTGCTAGAGCAAATCCCACATTTGCATTGTAGAAAAGTGACACTGGAAGAAGCTTTTTTGCTGTTGTCAAGCTGAAATCTTTTCTTTTAGACATTCCTAGAACTTGACCAAAATGTATCAGAAGCGCTGTGGCTATTTGCTGCAGAAGTAAAGGAGAAGTTGAACATAAGGTTCAGTCAAACAAAGAAACAAAAAATGTTTTGTTGGTTGTGATGTTCGGTAATAAGCAATACCTGTAAAGTGAGAAGAGTCATGGAGTGAACATACTGCATAAGAACTGCTTTGTTCACGAAAACCATTGCCATAGATGCAATTCCATAGGAAAAGGCTGCAGTTAAGCTGCAAGCAGATATACAGGGAAATGGTCAGAATTTTCAATGCATTTCAAACTTCAACCTGGACTGAACCTGTAGCTAAAAAATTGTTTTTTTTTTCGTTGAAGATATGGCTGCTCTAGTCTCAGGTGTTGATGAGGTAAACCAATCAGCCAATACCACAATTACGTTCTAATGGCTTTAATAGATCCAAAATGTGGCCCCGTTTTTTTCCAATGTTAATACTAAATCCACATGATGACAACTAAACAAATTGACATCTAGCACATTCGATTTAATTAACACGAACAAACACATGTGCAGTTTAATTATGGCACCACATCAGGCGGTCAGACAGTTGAGTACAATCTACGAAAGAACCAGATCTTCCCTCAGCCATTAGCATGCGGAATGCGCAATGCAATGGCCTTGTCGCAGGGCTGTGCGTGCGTTGATGGCAGCAAAAAATTCTATTCGGAAAATGTTTCCCCGCACGCCGCTGATTCCACTATCCGACACAATCGAATCGAGCCTTCCTTTCGTGGGCTCGGGTTCCAGAAACCATCGGCTACCCAACTATTGAAATCCTTAAATCAGCGAGGCACAGCGGCAGGATTGCATCCCTCCGCCCCGCCCCTCCCCGACCCAATCGCACGGCAGGAGAGTAAAGCTGCACAGGCGATGCGATGGGGAGCGACGGGAAACGGAAGGGGAAGTATCGAGCAGGCGCAGGGGGGGGGGGGGGAGCCCACTCACCTGAGGAACGAGCTGGGCTCGCCGGCCTCCGCCCCCATCTCTCTCCTCTCGCGCTTCCGACAAGCCGGGTGCTCCGTGCTCTACATGGACCGGCCGTCGGTCGAGCAGTCGGGTGCGGGCTCTCTCGAGAGGGAGTGTGGGGCGGGGAGCTTTGTGGCTCGGCCACCACGAGTTAATTAAATAGTTGATTGACTTAGCTAAGTATTTATGAGTTATGATAAAAATATAAATATTAGATAGGATAATGCCCGTGGCATATAGAGATGGGCGAAGCAAAAAAGGTGATGTTTATATTGGTCAATCATAAAATAGAAATAAGAAAAGAAAAGAGTAAAGATAACACCAATGCGCAACTAAGGCCGTACTTTTATAGATATGAAAAAATATCAATTATAAATTTAAATTATAAAGATATGAATACGTTATGAAAATATTATCGAACGAATACATCGAAAACGATGTCGTAGTTTAATTTTATATAGGATTCAAAAAATTAAAAGAAGATTACATGTTAATTTCTCTCTTAATTTTTTATTTATTTTTATTAGTAAAATAAATTCTATATTCGTAGTCAATAAGAGATGAAGATGCTAACAAATAGGATGATAATAGAAATTAGTAAATTATTTGAATTTATAGTTTTTTATTAGATAGAAAGAAAATAAAAATACTAGCTAATTGGTGGATTAATCTTCATTAGCGAGTGGTGAGGAGGCACGCGCGAGGGGAGTGAGGAGGAAGCAAGCATGAGGTCCGTTCTCTTTTACACGCGCACGTCTTCCATGGAGATTGGAGACCGTGCCGGCGAGTGGGCGTGGGTTGACCTTTCTGGGAGTTCGGATCTGTTGCACGGACCCATGGGCCACAAGCTCCAGCTTCTTGAGGTGGCCCACTTGGCCTGGCTATAGTTTTGGTCATGTCGAATGTGATGGCCCACTTTATCCTTTCTCACGAGCATTCCAAAAGCGACGAAAGCGGCCCCCTCTACTTTGACGGCCTTCCGGCATCGGAAGAGGAAGGTGGCTGGGCTTCTCGGTGGTTAGTAGTATTTTATTTTCATAGTGTATATTTTTTAGGGTTTTTTTTCTAGGTTTAGTATCTGGTTTAGTTTCTGGATGGTGTCGGTTTGTGGTGTTGATGTGAAGGAGTTTTTTTCCTCCGGGAGGTCGGTAGTGGTGGTGGAAGTTTGGCTTCCTTCGAGTCAAATCCATCCACAGGCTGGTAGTTTTTGGATTTGGCTGCGTGACCTTTGGCTTAAGTCCGGGTCGATGACGTGTTTTTTGGAGGTGGCGGTTCTCTCTTTCGAGTCGTTGGCGTGCTCGATGACATTAGATTTCTTTCTGACTGGAGAGGTTACCTTCATCGTCCTTAATACATCTTGGTTGCCGGATGTTACTCTTGGTGGATGTTAAAAATCTAATGGCTTTTAATGTGGCCCCTGTGCGGATTTCGGCTCCTATATTTTCGATCATGTTTAGCGACGATAGATGAATTTTGAGGTGTCAGCGACATGACCTATGTTTTTCTTTGCGTTTTTCTTCTTTCCATATTGCATTTTTTAATGTCTGTGCTACACTTGATCTAAGGAAAAGTTACCCCTTGACAAAAAAAAAAAGCTAGGAAAGTCACGAATGCCTTCTACAAGGACCAGAAACAACAGAAGGAAACCATACATACATACATATAAGTCCGCCGGAATTGTACAAGAATTCAAACAAAACAGTTCAATTTCCACATGAATCATGACGAACGACCCTGTTCCAAACTCAGCAACCAACACTCGGATGACGATCGCAGGAAGCAACCCGTCCAAAGAGCAAGACTGAACTCCTCTAGTTGACAACAAACCAACAGGGGAGCAAAACCAGAGGCTCCAGTCTTCAGACAGTGCTCACATCTGCATCAATATGGTGCAGGGGCAATGCCACTATTCCGACAGCAGAATCACCAGGTTCACTACATAATCCAGGAAGCGGAAACATAAGCTTATTCTTTGTTGGGGAATTTTAGATTTTGCCATTATGAGTGGCAAATTGCCACTTTTTGTGTGTCACTGACACATGCCACTCGGTGGCAAAAATCTAACCCCCCCCCCCCCTTCTTTGTTAGATAAGACTGGTCACCTAGGGCACCATTGCTGCCAATCGTCAAATAATGAACTTCAAATGATAAACATATACTGATACACATCAGTCAATGAAAACATCTACATCTCACTCTCAGAATCAAAGTGAACTAAAGCATGTGTCTGTAACAAATATACGCCCCCAGGCACAGCATCCCTGTCGGCAGTTGCTACTTGCTAGAGATGTTCATGGCTATACAACTACGGAAGATGGAAGTTTTTTTCGCCTTTGCAGTCTCAAAGCAGACTCTGCAGGATTGGTCCGGCACCTCAGGCAGTGTTTATCTCGATCTGGAAGGATTGTGCGGGTACAGAGTCATCGCACACGCCATTCTGCATTGCACTAAGCTCTCTTTAGTCATTACTTATTGCTTCACGGGGGAGTTGATCACGGACAGAGTTGTTGCCCGTACCATTCTGGGTCCGGCAAGACTCTTCGACATCACCACTGGCGCCGCTCCCATAGACACCTTGGTGATCGTCATTTCTGGCTTCAGGGTGGGGTTGATCAAGGTCAGAGATGTTGCCCATAATGCAGAATGAGAAGCTTACAAAAAAACATACGATTTATCTTGAAGAACGAAAGCTAAATCTACCAAAACACTAGATTGAGAAGCTTACAAAACCAAGTCCAGGCGCGGTCTTGTATATGTGATCAACTACAATCTGGAATTTGTTCTGGTATGGAGTGTCAGAGAGGAAAGAAGTTAAATAGGGGACCTCATCAACAATAGCTGACACACCTCCATTCGGACCCTTCCTCAAAGCTTCTGCATATTCCACTTCCTTCGAGTAAGGAATCAACCTAGTTTTGCTGAAACCTCGGTTTCTCAAGGAGTACACAAATGATCCGTGCTGGTACCCAACATAGTCAGCATTGACGAGGAGCTGTTCCAAACTTGTCGTAGGACAGAGCCTCTCTGTGGTTAAAATGGATGAAAAACTTGCTGTGTAGCTCTGCACTAGTACCACCACTACGAAGCACCATATCACCACAACAAACTTTGAAAACGGGCTCCTAATGATATGGCCTGTGCATAGAATAACCATGATGACTGACAGATTATTTAAAAACTAATTTAAAAATTAACTAAACCACTTAAAAGGGAGTAAAGCTGAAGCCGCTGACCATGAGAAAATGTCAAAGTGGAGAAAGCAAAGTATGAAGCAGTATTGAACCGTCTAAAATTTGATCCTTGGTACTCTGGAATTTTGGGTCTCTCAATCACCCACACAACAAAGCCAGTGAAGAAGAAGAAGCCCACAGTTGCAAACCAAAGTTCCTTTGTCAGTGGTGCTAAAAATGTCCACTGGATTGGTTTCAAGTCTCTCTTAGAAAGCACAAGCGAAGACACAACAGACTGTGTATGGCATTGTAGTCCACTTCTCTGATCCGGTCGGCGGTTATGGTCACATCACCCGCTGCTCCGTCAAGGTTCTGCTTTACCCCTCAGAAATAGCCACTTGAGATCAGAGATTCACAACTTTATAGTTGACAACTTTTTCATTTAAAATTATTTAGATGTCTAAATAGCTATTCAAATATTCGGTCAGAAGATGTCATAAGAATTTATTTTGCTACTATACTCACGAACGGATGATAGCTGAGATGATTAGGGGGTCACACACACGCATAGGCTGTGAGGTCTTAAGTTCGAGTCTTGGTTGTCGCATACGAGCAAATATCGTGTGACTTTGCAAATATTAGGCGCGGTCATATGCGCAGCCTCTGGTCGGGTGCCTCTGGCCGCGAAAAAAAATTTGAAACTTTTTTCAGCCTAAAAAGCGTTGAATCGAGACCGACTATCGGTGCCACCAACCGGCACTGACACTGATTTTCAGTACCGAGTAATCAGTATCAGTTCAAAACCCGCTACTGACAGCGATTTTGAACCGGCACTGATAAAGTGTTTTGTTGTAGTGTATGGTGGTACATCTAGCCCTATATCGAGTAAAATACATATCATCATCATATACCTTTTTCAGATATACAATATTTATTAGAGAATATATAATATTAATTTTATAACATGTTCTCGTCACATGTACAAATAGATTTATTTATGATAGCATTTTTGAGTTACATAATTTTCATATAATCAATCATGATCGTGTTAAACACATCAGTGGTCAAACTTTAAGATATAAGGTTTCTTTGCACACATAATATTGGTAATTATGAGTTGGTTATCTTTTAGCGGATAGAGAGAGGTTGGGGTTTAGGGGTTCTACTTTGGCCTTAGAAATATGTCAAGAAATATAATTTGCTAGTTTAAAGATATCCATAAGGCACTGTCTAACAGATGCCTTTGTACGGTTCCACCTTGTTGGAAATAAACATTTTGAAAGTTAAATTATGTGATAATCTCACTGATTTATTTATAAAGTCCCTACCAACTTTAACATTTCAAAGATATGTTTATATAATTGGTATGCAACGACTTCGAGAATTGTAAGGAGGGAGTCTCATCCTAAATTTAACATGTTTATATATTATATTGCACTCTTTTTTTCTTCATGAGTTTTACTTACAAAGTTCCTCATAAATAATTTTTAAGGAAATATTATCTACATAAGATCATAAATCATATGTCTTATTTTCCCTACTGGGTTTCTAAAGGAGATATAAAAAGCATATCTATTGTTCTCTAAACTCACTTATGTGTTTTTTTCTTTTAAAAGGTTTTTCTCATATGAGTTAATAAAGAGACAATAATTAATATATGTTGTATTATTTTCTTTTTATTTTTTCAATACGCAACGAGTCTGGATGCCACTTTCGGCATAGTTTCGCGAGGCGCGGAGACCTGGCGAACTCGACCGCGCGCTGTGGCAGAAGCTGCATGCCCCTTTCATGCCGCGCAGGCTGAAGAGAGAGAAACGGTGAAACCATCCACCACGCATGCGTCCCTCTCACAAACTCGTGGAAACGTTCCACGGCCTCGCTCTCGATTCACAAACGAATCTGGAAAAAGTTCTCGCGTTCACGTGACTTCGGAGATTCACCAGAACGGTTCATGCAAGTGAGTAGTCAGTGGTCAGTCAATCTTCTCTTCTCCTGAAGGTTTTCTTCCGTACTTTTTTTTCTGGCATGACTTGGCACTCCGGAATGCCGAGAGATGCCTCTATCACCTGCCCCAAATTCGGAAACGAAAACAAGAAGCATCCAGGAAGTTTAAGTCATTGATCACTTTGGTGCTTTTTACAGTGTCTGAAAGGAACAATTCTGGAAATCAATGTGGTTACTTTCCAAGGTGCAGACTAAAAATTCTGTTCCTGGTTCTATTGCTTCTAAAAAGACCATCAAATAGCAATAGTTTCAAATGATAGGTCTTCACGTCAGTCACTAACACGTCTATTCAGAGTTTGGGCGATAGTATGACACAAAATTTTGCAGCACACTGGTGACTATCTGCCCAAAAAAAAACTGTTACTTGCATCCACAGTTTCAAATTGCAGCCGACAGACGCATGCCAACACCATGGCCTGTAATACTCATCTCGATCTGGACAGAAACTTCAGGAACAGAGCCGTTGTACATGCTATCCTGGATTTGACCAGCCTCTTCATCACCAGTGCTTCCGCCGCCCCCGTAGGCACCCACAGAATTCTCATCCCTGACTTCATGGTAGCTTTGATCCGGTACAGAGCCGTCGGCCATGTCATCCCGCAGCGCAGTAGGTTCTCCGAGACGTGCAGCTCCACCATCTGTGTCGGCATTTTGCAAACCAGCGCCTTTCATTCTGGTGTACCTGGCATAAACCGACCTGGCAATCCTTATCAACAGCATGAGAGTTGACACACATCCGGTGATGACAAAGAGGCCAGAGAAACTTCGCAGGGTGAGAGGCGCAGAATCAGCAATGGGACTGCCAACACCCACCGATAGTGCAGCCGTGCCTAACCATTTCTCTTCAATTTGTGAGACCTCGTTGCCTCCTGTCAGGTCCAAGATGGCAATTGAGAGATTATGCACCAGTGGAGAACCTAGAGGAAACACCTGGCGACAAAGACATGGTCAGTATGGCCAGCTTTTTTATTTTCCCAAACACTAGCAGCAAAACTCTTGAACAGCGAATCTACCAAAGCACTAAAGCAAGGACAAGGAGCTTACAAAACCAAGTCCAGGGGTCCTGTAGATGCGACTAACCATCTCAAATTCTTTCATGTATCGACGGTCGGAGAGGAAATAATTTAAATAGGGAATCTCATCGACGATAGCTGACACCCCTCCATTTTTTGACCCTTTCCTCAAAGCTTCAGCATATTCTGTTTGATTTATATAGGCCTTTAACCTATTCACTGGGACACCTTGCTTTATCAAAAAGGAACGCACAAATCCTCCATGTTGGTATCCGATGTAGTCCCCATTGAGCACCAGCTGGTCAAGATTTGTCACCAATGGCCGGAGCCTCTTTGCAGTTAAGATGGATGAGAAGTTTGCAGTATAGCTCTGCACTAGAACCAGCACTACAAAACACCATATCACCACAACAAATCTTGACAGAGGGCTTCTAATTATTTGATCTGTACACAGAACAACCCAGAAAGGCATAATTTGAGATATTCTAGTTATAAACCACTTATAAACTATCAAATATTGTCAGGAAGTTTGAGCTCGAGTGCTGACCATGGGAAAACGTCAAAGTGGAGAAAGCAAAGTATGACGCATTGCTGAATTGTCTCAAACTTAATCCCTGAAACTCTAGATTTCTGGGCCATTCAATCATCCACACAACAAAGCCAGTGAAAAAGAAGCCGCCCACAGTAGCAAACCAAAGTTCCTTAGTTAATGGATCCAAAAATATCCATTGGATTGGTTTCGAGTCATTATCAGAGAGCACAAGCAAAGACAAACCAGACTGTGCGTATGGCATTGTAAAGTCTGCATCCCTGACTCGTTCAGCGGTTATGGTCACATCACCCACTGCTGCATCATAGACCTGATTATCCCACAGGAAAAGAAAGACAGAAGAAATGAAAAACAAATGTAGTAAGAAATTAAAAATTGTAAGTCCAGCATTGTAAAAAGATGCCATGTAAGTATGTTGAAGCAATGCTCACCCCTATGGATACATTGTGCACTAACTCGTCGTAAGTGCCATCGAAGACACAAAACTCATATTGTGGAGGATATTGTAGCTTCTCCACAGAGGTCTTGAAGACATCGATGCTGTAACCAGTGACCTTTTGTCTCTCAGTATTAGGATGAGTAACATTCACAAAAGCTTTAAAACCATGCCTCCGTGGCACAGCAATCCTGAGCTTCTTCTCATAGCCTCTGGAAACCGCCCCTGAGTTTATTTTTGTTAATTCTCTGGCATCTGTTCTCTCAGTATCTGGATTAGGAGAGAAGTTTTACCATCATGTAAATGTGGCAGGCCAATCCAATCATCCTATGACGACAAAGAAATGGGATGGGAAAAAAAGCACGACTAAATGACTAAAATGAAACAGTTATTTAAAATAATGGGAAGACAGTGATTTATATGCTAGTCACAAGTACATTCCCTTGGAGATGTGAACATGACAAATTAAAGCATTTCCCTCTGTACTATTTTTTTTTACCATATAATGCAGCAGTTTTGACTCTGGATTGTCATTTATGATTTCATTTTTCCAGTTCAAGCATGTGGGAAAATAATAGTATCAGCTATTGATGGTTTTCTCTATGAGAGTTTCCATTTAGCAAATCAAAAACCGTAAAAGCGCTCCATACGACCCCATCTCTGGTTCAGCAAAACCAAGGGCCTCTCAGGTGAGAAAAATAAAAGAAAGTAGAATAGGCAAGCTCAAAGTACAAGATTCTCCTCTAAGCCTCCCATACTTTTGAAGAATTCTTAACCACAAGGTTAAACGAGTCTGTTATATCCTATCAGTAATTGGCATTGCAAATGTCACACTTCTTAAGGTAGTTAGCTAGACAACATGCTTAGAATTCACAATCTCTTCTCTGGTCAAAGAGTTCTTTAATAGGAGATATCTCAACTACGAAATAATTTGAGGCTAAATTCCTATGAGAGTACTCACAACATACAGATATAAAATTAAGAAAATTACTAATTTGTTACTTAAAGTTAGGGCCGGATATATAGTCGTTATGGAGAGCACATATCCGTATGAAATTAAATTTTTGTGTGTATGTCCATTGTATGATGTCCAATTAGAACCATCTCAAAAAAATTGTCTGATTATAACAGTAACCCACAACCACAAGAAATAATGTCTAGATCATACACTGCCTAAAGCAATGAGAAGTCACTGAATTAAGGATTCTGCAGTGCTAAAGCTTTCAACCACAGTTTGATTCAAGTGAAGTTCAGTTTTGCTCATTTTACTGATGCTAATGGTAATTGAGAGTTTCGCTAAATTGTGGGCTTCATGACCATTGCTACTCACAGACAAGTTGCAAGGAACAAGAAGTTTTCCAATCATATGGCACTATCCATTGGTAATTCAACAGGGAAGATTAGGCATGCATAATTAAAGTGGGCGCATGTATTTGGATGTATAATTCATATACAGTTTACTAGTCTAAGTACACATCCAAAGAAAAAAAATTCTGGTCTCATACAAATCAACCGCTTCAGATATCAGATGTCCTGTATCTAGAAATGTTATATCAGATGTCTTGTAACCTTCACCCAAATAAGGTACGCATAAAATTCGACTAGTGTACAATTACTACGATCTAATCTGATCTATTGTAGAATCAGCCGGCGTAAGCTGCACTATAATATCCGACCACATCGCATCAGGCCATGAGCGATGAGCCCCTTTCACTGATAACAACGGTTGCAGATATGATTCGCACGATAATCGCAAACAGAACGGGGCCATCAAACTTGAATGCATAGCCCCCAAATTCAGAACAGGACATTAAACCGAACAGCGAACCTTCTCAGGCTGATTTGGACTAGGCGGCGGAGGAACCAGCGCCGGGTTTTGCCCCCATCCTGCAGGTAGCAGTTGCCGCCTCTGCGCGGAAGACGGAAGTCACCGGCCACGGCAGGAGATCACCTCTTGACCTTCCTCCTCATAGAGGAAATCGTAGCCGGCGCCCGGCGGCGGCGCCGTGGGCGACGGGATCGCCTGAAGGAGCGACCGAGCGAGTCCGGGATGAACGAGTGGGAAAGGGAAGGTGAGTTCGGAAACGAATCCTCTGCAGTAGCTGACAATCTCAAATTGAGATGACTCAACATTGGATAGTGAACTGTAGTAGCGGTGGGAAAAAAATTAGGCCCATATATCCGATATATATAGTTTACTATCACGGTAGAAAAAGTTTGCCATATTTACTGCAATTTTATTTAAATTTTAGTTGAATTTTATTTAAAGAGTTTTGCTATTTATCTGTCATCAGATTTATTAGCAAAAATCTGTCTAATCTTTGACCATTGGATTTATGTTGAGGAGTGTACAAATCTGATTTTGAGGTATTGTGTTGTTATCAAATTTGGAGTTTTTTAGGCCGGCAACCCGTTAGAGAGAGGAGATTCGTGTCGACTCACGCTCTCTCTCAAACCATCACGCTCACGATGCCTCTCTCCTCTTTTTCTTCACAGCTGCTCGCATCCTCTCCCTGCCTCACAAAAAGATGATGCAAAGGCGACATAGTTCTTCCCCATCTCCAATCGCTTACACTCCAATCTATCTCATAGCCGGCATCTGGAGGTAAGTTTGTTGTGTTTTGTTCATGGGATTAGTACTAGATCTATCGATTTGTTGAGTGATTTATCTTTTTTTCTCTGTATATTTCCCTCATTTTAGGGGTTTGATTCGTCTGAAGTGAGGGAACTTGAGGTCTGAGGATATAGATCTATTATTTATTTCTAGGTGTATCAATTCAGGCGAGTGATTCATCCATTCATCCATTTCCCTGCAGGTTTTGCTATTGCTGGTGGTTTGATTCTTCCAAAGAAGGGGGAGATCGAAGTCTGGTGATACAAATCCAAGTGAGGGCTTTTTATCTTCATTCAGTTGATTTCAAACCCTTTTTTGTTTGATATTTATTTTCTTTGTGTATTTGATTTTTTGTGCTTTTTGGTTCATTCCATGGCTGCAATTTTATATTGTGTTGTTGTGAAGGTTTGGACATGTTGGATCCCGGAGCCAAGGAGAGGAACCGAGCTTGCAAGGTCTATTTCAAATTGGTGAGTTGTGGTTACAACATTGTGCGTACTTCTATTTCGTAGGCCACATTGTTTTGGCTAAATTGAGATCAATTTTAACTTTCTGATGGTATATGATGTCTTGACTTTTAGAATGATTGTGTGATGAGTTTAGTCTATGCTTCGTAGTGCCGGTATTTGATTTAGGGGAAGGATAAAAGTGTAATTTGGATGGGTTTTTTTTGGAAGAACAAAGTGTAGATTCTAATTTTTTTTACTAAGTAGGTAGTTGTTCAATATGCTGCCTTACTTTAGTTTGAGTAGTCATGCATGTGTTTTGACTGGGAGAACCAAATGAAAAGGATGGCCATCATAAGGGTTTAAAAATGAGTTGCTTACATATAGTAATGTTGAATAGCCTAACACAAATCCTATATATGTAGTCGCTTAGCTGTGCACGTAGTTGTTTGATGGTTATACCGCACAAATTTTGTCAATGTAATATATAGTCTATCAACTAATGTCCTTTGTGTGGTCGCAGTAAAGTGTAGTGTCTCTCTTACTTCCTAATTTTCTCTATTTCTTTTTTTGTCTCTCCCTTTCTCTCTTTTTCTTTGTCTCTGTCTCAGTGTATACATATATCATCTATATCTCTGTCATCCTTTCTCTATCTACATATATTTGTCTCTTGCCGTCGGGACTTGCCTAAAGGTGGTTTTTGACGGGCGCACGGAGATTAGAAGCCCATGCTTAATAGTGATATGCCAATTTTCCACATTGGAAAAGGTCCCATCTTCCATGCACCATCTTAATGTGATAGTGAGGTGCACTGAAACCTCTCGCCTAACACTGTTACACATGCTAGCATCCTCTCTATTTTTGTCTCTATTTTACAGCTGTATATGTTTGTTTATATCTTATAAAGTTTATAATTTTTGAATGTATGCGCCGTGTATTAGGCATGCGGAGGGTGATCTTGTCAGTGCTAATATGCCTTTTCAAAGGTTTAAGATTGGTTGCTCCTGAACAAAACAATACACAAGTTTATCGAACTATGGTTATCACCTCTTTATTCTTATAATTTTTGTTTATGTAGTGTTGATTGTGTTATTTTTGAGATCAAGTTCATGGACTTATGGAGTGTCAATGCTAAGCTGATGGATGAGTCCTCTCAAGATATTTGACTTCAAATTGTCAATAATTTGTTGTTTAGTTAGCATAATGTTGTACACATGAATTAGTATATTTGAATTCACATGCTGATATTTTGTGATTTGTTACACACAGACACAGTGCCTGCAATCATATTATTGTTTTATTTTTTTATCCGCTCCAAAATTGGCACCAATTTGCACTTTGAATGTGAGTCTACATGTTCATCATTTGTTTATATATTTTGCATTTTTCAATGCGACTGTTTGATCTTGCTTCGCCATGTATGGATCTTCATGTGATTACCACGTTCAGATCTTCCTTTTATTGGTACTTTATTTTGTTATGTTTTGGGCTCTAATGGTGGAACCGGTTGTATGTTGTGAGAAATTTAAGGTTAGTTGGTGGGCAATTAGCTGTGAGCTTTTTTGTTTGAGCATATCAGCTACACTTGTGATGATACAGTATGCTAACGGATTTGTGATTTTATGCTAAGTCGGCTCGTTTTAGAAATGTGACAAATTTTTTTCTTTTATTGTCTGTCAGATTCTTCTTCTGGCATGTGGAGCTTCTTATTAGATGAAAATTCGATAGATATTGACTTACAAAATCTATTGACAGATAGCTAGACAACCCCTTATTTAAATATATTTGAATTTTATTTGGTAAATCTGATAAATTACGTTTACAGTTGATTTCTGATAAATTTTTATTTACCGTAAAAATCCCTATTAGTGGTAATTTTGGACCATTTGAAACGTGATGATTTTGGACTGGTCTTTTGAAGCTGTATAGTTTCTCGTAAAACTGCTGGCAAAATCTAGTAAAATTTCACCGTTTCAACATACCCTCTTTGAAGTTGTTCTAGCTATGGTTGTCCTTCTCTCGAAAAAGTTGTATATTAATTGGTGTTATAACAAAATCACTTATGGCGAGTCACTCTTTCATCTGCTTTGGTTTGTGTTCGTAAAAGTTTAAATCTATGCTCAAAAGTGAAATTCAACCCGGTGGCAACTCGCTTGCACGTGCACCAATACTTTTCAAGAAACTTATTTACAACTTTTATGATCTCTTCCGAACCAAACATGTTGAGAGTGAGGGCATTGGCAGATGCAGAGGAACTAGCTACGGGGCTAACCCACCTCTCCCTCTCCCTCTTCTTCTTCCTCTTTATCTTTTTATCTCTTTTTTCTTCTTCCTCTCCCTCGGCCATACATGACAAAAAAGATATATTAGGGGACTCGGGGAGGTTTTCTTCTTCCTCTCCCTCGTCCAAAATTGTTAGGGGACTTAGGGAGGTTTCTATTGGCTTTGAAGTAGTAGGGCTAGAGCCCCTACCCTGGATCTAGCCCTGAGTGAAGGGGTGAGGGAAGGGGTATTTGAATTTGAATATGAATTTGAGGCAAATCTATGTTGGACATTTGAAGGAAACCATGTGTAAACACGCATCTTAAGAACAATCAGACCAAAGAACTACTGGGACATACTATGCTCAATCTGATAACAAGATATGATGGACTGCAAGGGGAAGAGACCAATGGGTGGATCAAGGTCTCTATCGTTTGTTGCCCAGATGAAGAGGTTAGCATGGAGGCTGCTAGAGGAGGGCTGGATCAAAACCAATGTAGATAGAGCTTTTTCAGAACATAATGGCAAGGCGGAGATATGTGTCGTGATTCAGGATCACACTAGAAAGGTACTCCTGTCGGCCTGGCGGGTCCTGTTCAATGTTGGTGATGCGGAGGAGGTGGAGACTTGCCTGTAGGGAGGGCCCGACGCTTGCAGGTGAATGGACCCCTATTCAAGCAATTATGGAGTAAGATTGCACCTCGGTGATTCAATATCTATCGTCAGGGAAGAACCAGAGGCAATCTTCCTTCTTTATCATCCCGGAGGCATTGGAAGTGGCAAGACGACTTGCTAAGGTCATTCTAAAGCATATAAAGAGGTAGCAGAATTTGATAGTGCACGAGCTCACTTAGCTAGTGAAACGTTTATGTCATAATACAGTGTGGCATGACCGATCACAGGGCATGTATCAAGCAACTAGTTGCTCATAATTATAATCCAACTTTAAGTAATTAATAAAGTGTCCTCTTTATTTGAAAAAAAAAATCAGACCAGGCATGAAAGTCTTGCCAAATTACCAGCAAGTGAGCGTGCTTGCGCGATGGCATCCCCGCTTGAGCCACTGACATGCAGGCCCATGCGGCGGGCCGCCCGCGCCGTGGGACTCTCCTTGCGGCTCTTCCCCCTAGCGTCGCACGCCGCCACGTCCGCCGCGACGACGCTGCCTCGCGGCGCCGGCACCGTTGCTGCTGCAGCAGAAGCAGCAGCCACCGGCAGCGCCGCTAACGCGTCCCGGCGCGCGAGCAAGACGAGCACACCGACGGCGAGCCGGAAGCATCGGCTCGGACACTCCATTCCCGGCCGCCTCGAGCTCAAGCTGGTACGTGCTGGTGCCGTCTAAATACTGCTCCAATGTGTACGGGCTTAGCCAACACGGCTAACACGTATGTGCCTTGCACAGTTGATGCACTTGGAGTCTGGTAGAGCGCGGCGCAGCGAGTCAGAACGCCCCTTTCGGCATAGTTTCGTGAGGCGACGGCCGGCCTGGGCTAACTGCACCACGCGTTGGTAGAGCGTCGACGCTGACCTTTTCACGAGGTGCTGGCAGAACGAAAGAACGGCACACGGTGCATCATCTGGGATCAGTTCCTCCCATGTAATTGCATAGCGTGACTTCATCACTAACACACGAGGGATCGCTTTCGCTACCTCGAGGGAGCATTCCACTCCCATGCCCTGGATCGACCGTCCATGAGTGGCCTGCTCGGATCGCAAGAATTTTACGGGAGTTTGACAAGAAACAGTTCGATTTACGCAGGAATCGGCGAAAGTTTTCACGAGGAAAACAGGGCGTCGGTCAAGGCGCATGCTCTCACTGTCTTGACTTTGAAGATTGCCGGAACGGTTCGTAGGCCAGCCAGTCAAGTCTTCTCCTGCCGGTTGTCTTCGGTAACCAAATTCTTCTGCATGACTTAAGTGAAACCGGCCTCGAGTCGCTAGAAGATGCAGAGAAATGTCTCCAATCTCTGCCTTCAATTCAGAACTGTACTTGCACAAGACATCGGTCACCGCTGGTGTACATTCTGTGCCACATACATGCTATATGCGCAATTGCGCAGAAGCCTCATTTGGAGTGACAATTCCTTCATCCCAGAATTCAGCCTAGTGGCTTCAGGTGACTGATTCTGGTTGTCTACATGGTTATTGGTTGACCTGAATTCAGGGCTATGCTACTACATGCTACTTGTTCAATGTTCAGATCTACAGACTTGAAATCAGTCTGGTGCCAGCGATTTGACTCTATAGACAAGAGATGTATCTGGGAAATTAAGGTGGCAGAAATAAGAAAATATAGGGCAGGCACACGTTTTGCAAGATCCAAAGGCATGGCAAGGTGAGAAATGATGTTTTTCAATTAGATAATAATCTGATACAATAATCATATCTCATCTGTTCGTGTATAAAATGAATTAAGATCAACTAAGCATATGTCAACTATTCGACATGCATCTCTCCTACGTATTCTAGAAAAAAGAACAATTCAACATGCATGCGCTACAAAGATGACGACAGTGGAGTTTCAGCAAAGCTCACAATTAACAAGGAACATAATCGACATCTTCAAAGCTCCCGTACTCCTACAAATTACCACTACCTAAGCAAACATAAGAATGCCACCATGGTTCATTTCAGCTTTTCTTGCGGCTGGAGAACAAACCTACAGGAAGCAACCTGATGAAAATATTCTAGTTGGACTCCGTCTCAATCTGGATGATTCAGCAGGCGCAAAGTCATTATTCTGCAATTGCAATTGTTGTGGTTCATCTCCACTAGCGGTTTCTCCACTGCTATCGGCACGCTGTGTACTAAAGTTTCTCAGCTCGGTGTAATTGGCAAGAATGACCTCTCAATATTGCCTTTAGAAGAACATTGATCGGAAATAATATGACAGCTTGGAATGACTTGCTTCATAAGTTGGTTTCTATACAGCTTAATGATAATCGTGATATGTTTCAATGGTCTTTACATCAACTTAGAAGATTCACGGTCCGATCCATGTATAGATCTTTGATTAGCGAATTCGTCATTCCAAACAACTTATATCTTTGGCAGCTAAATCTACCACTAAAGATTAAAGTGTTCTTATGGTTTTTGTTTAATGGAAAGACTCTAACTAAAGATAATTTAGCAAAACGACGTTAGGAAGGAAGTATCATATGTTGTTTTTGTCATCATGAGGAAACAATACAACATCTTTTTTTCGAATGTCACACTGCTAAATTTATTTGGCGTGTGGTTAAGGTTATGTTTGGCTTAAATACATCAACTAGTGTCTCCAATATGTTTGGTAGTTGGCTTAATGGGATGAGTCAAGATTTTAAAAACCACACTTTGGTTAGAGCTAGTGCTCTTTGTTGGGCTATTTGGTTAAGTCGAAATGATGTGGTTTTTGACAGGTCAAAAGTCCACTCTTCTATGCAGGTTCTTTTCAGGGGTATTTACTGGATTCGTTTTTTATCTTTGCTACAAAAGATGGAGGATCGACCTCTTATAAAGGACGCATGTCGAAGAATGGAATCGACAACGATGGAAATTTACGCCCGATATGGTTGGCTGTTTAGTAATAGACTTTTGCTTGACTTGGTTCGGGCTTTTTTAGTTCACTCCTGTCTTTGCTTAATCTATCCGGAATACTGGATATTTTGTTAAACCTTGTAATAATGAACGGCTGCATGCATAACTCTATGCAAAGGCCGGAATAAGTCTTTATCTAAAAAAAAAGAATGAACTTGGGCAAGTCTATTACCAGCATGACGCAGAGAGTAAATCTATTGACAATGAAGAGGCCTTTGAAGCTCCGTAAATTGAGGCGTACGGAATCAGTATTGGGATTGCCATAATCGGGGAAAGGAGTTGCATCCGCAAACCATTTCCTTTGAATATGAAATCCTTCATGCCCCTCTGTTGAGTTCACGATGGCCTTCGAAAGGTCAGGTGCCAATGGGGAGCCTCTAGGGAAAACCTTCAGACATGGAAGATATCAGGCCAGGTGAACATGGCTAGAAGATTTTATGATCTACCAAAACATAGGTGCAAGGAACTTACAAAATCAAATCCATCAGTCCTGTCCATGGGGACAACTATTTGGAACTCTTTTCCGTAATGAGTGAGGAAAGAATCTAGATAGGGGATTGTCGGAAACTTTCGCAACCAACAAAGAAGGAGCTTTCGGCTTCGGCCCATTGGAATGGTCCGAAGTCAAGGTGAGAGAACTTCACTGGACAGAGAACTGTGTGTTGTAATTAATGTCTTCTATCTTTTCAGTTACAATGTTGTTTTATTTATATGCCGTATTTAACCACTCTCTGTTACTAAGTACAGTAATACCCTTGTAACTGACATTCCCGATATATTTGAGGGCAATACGGTATTATTCTATAGCGCATCTATGCTATTTACAATTTTGCCCTTCTGGGTCCTTGGTTACCAGCTTCAATTTCTCCTTCGCCGTGTTCCCGAAGGTCTACGACCGATGGTACCTTCGGAGCACATTCCTCAGTGCCCTGTGCGATGGTCTTCGCCAAGCCTCCGGAGGCTAGCCGAATGCTTTGCCCGCGAACATCTCTAATGTCCCTTTGACCGACTCTCTCGCAAGGCCCAACGGGGATCTTCAGTCAACTTCCGAAGGCCCATCGATTGCTTCGCTGAAACCGGCATACAGACACGCTTTGGTGGCGTGGAGCATCCACAAAGTACCTTCGACATGTCCAAAGGGTTCCTGCAACATGCGAGACTCATAACGATTGTAGACTATTAGTAAATAGTGGTCGGAGAGAACTTCGACCCTGCTCGCAAGGGGGCCTGTGAGACCATCCCCCACCAGGGATCTCATCAAAGATAGACGACACCCTTCCATGCTTTGATCATGTTCTCAATGCTTTTGTGTATTCCTCCAGTGTGCTCAAGACCTTTATCTTGCACTCATCAAGTGGAGTCTCATAAGCATTGCGTGCACAGGTGATCCATTCTGGTATCCAACATAATCTCCATTGTGCAAGAGTTGCCTAGGATCAGTCACTCAAGGTTGGAGCTTCTGCGCAGTTAGCAAAGATGACAAGCTCGCCGTATAGCTCTGCACTAACACAACCACCACAAAGCACCAAATCACCACCACAACTTTTGAATGAAGGCTCTTGATAATTTGATCTGCCACAAAGTATAGTAAAAAAAAGGTATTACTAAGAATTTAAGTAAGCAAGTAAAACACATAGAAATTCGAGTTTGAAGTACTATAAAGATGCGTGCAATTTTGTTTTGTAGAGTGTTAGGAAGAACAAGGATGTTCTGTAACCACATACCATGAGAAAAGGTCAAAGTGGAGAAAGTAAAGCAAAAAGAAGTTGAAAGTGCATGTAGCCCCTATGTGTGGTTTTGGTAATTAATGATAATACCTATGGACTAACAATGGTGTTGAGTTTGTTAGTAGGTTTTTCCATAGGTGATGCATGGATGAGAGATATGCATGAGCTCTAGGTTATTCCATAGGAGATGCATAAATGATGAAGCATGGATTCTTTGAGAAATGCCATGAGTTCAAATAATTGCATCAAAAGTCATTGAGATTTTAGTGATGCTCATAAGAAGAAGAAAAAGCTCAATAAGATTGGCAATAAGCTTGAAGGCTAAGTTACTTGTGGAGATCAAGTAACTAAAGGTATGACTTGTTAATAGAGTTTTATGGACTAACTCATGTGCTATGTGTTTAAGAATGAGTGAGGGTTAGGTTCTATATGAAGATTGACAATATGCATGAAGGCTAATAAGTTACTTGTGGAGATCAAGTAACTTAAGGTATAAATGTTGTCATTTAGGTTTTATGGACTAACCCATGTGCTTTGTGCTTGAGAGTGAGTTGGGGTTAGGATCTATAAGAAGGCTTAAGTTGAATTGAAATCACATATGCCAAAAGTGAAGAACAAGAGTGGACTCCATATATGAAAAAGTGAATTCTTTGAAGATGTCGAATACAAAATGGTTTTCTATGGCAAGACGGTGAAGGGCAAGCAAGACTCGGCTGTGATGGACCATCCGTGGTGAAGGGCAAGCAAATAGCTTGGCGCCGAAGGACCAAGGCGGTGGTGAAGAGCGAGTGAAGGCTTTGCGCCGATGGACCGTGCGAGGTCATGGGAAGCTATGGATGATTCACATCAATCATATGAAGAATCAAGAAGAGATGGAGTGAAGAATATATGGAAGTTAGCAACCCTCAAGGTTTGAAAGAAAAAGAAGCGGTACTTGAAAGTTTTCAAATGCTCAAAGTGGTTCAAACGAGTTTTATCTTTGAATTTGAGTATAGGTATGCCGCACTATTAAGAGGGATGCAACGTGAGCTAATTGTCGCGTCTCAGTGCTCAAGAGTTTCCAACCAAACCCAAAGTGAGAGTTTGTTGTTAAGAGTCCGGAGCGGAAAGTGCAGAAGTGTCCAAAATGGGTTTTGGAGTGTTCCTAATTTGATACTATGTGTTTTAGGTCATGAATTCAGTTGGTATATGTAGCCCTCTGAATAAGCTTTCCGTAGAGTCCAAAATCGTCGAAATCGGACTCCGGGATCAAAAGTTATCACCGTTTTTCGGAGGTCAGTTGTGCTGTGGCCGAAGACTCCGGTGTAGGCCGGATACTCCGGTACCTGGAAAGGCCGGAGACTCCGGTGAAGTCCGGATACTCCGGTACCTGGAGTGGCCGGAGACTCCGGGAAGTCTCCGGGGCTATTTTCTGTGTTAAGTGCCGACCGGAGACTCCGGTATAGGCCGGATACTCCGGTAAAAGTTCAGAAAAGAGCACAACGGCTAGTTCTGACACATTCTGTGACCGTTCTGACACCGTATTTGAATTTAGGGCCAGATACTCCGGTGTTCACCGGATACTCCGGTCAGTTCTGACAAAAACAGTAACGGCTAGTTGTTTGGAGTGGGCTATTGATACCCCACTCATCCCATCCTTTGGGGCTGCTGCAAGGGGCACGAAAGAACACATTTTTAGAGCCAAAAGAACCTCTCCCACTCCATTCTAGTGTGTGATTTGAGAAGAAAAGTGAGTTGGGTTGAGAGATTGGAAGATTGAGTGCAAGTGAGCTAAATCCATTCTTGAGCACTCGAGTTCTCGGCAAGAAGTTCGATTGCGTTTGTTACTCTTGGAGGTTAAGCCTCCTAGCCGGCTAGGTGTTGCCCAGTGAGCTCCCGCGCGTGTGGTGAGCCGCGGGAAAGTTTGTGAAGGTCGATCTCGCCTCCGAAAGGGAAGAGATAAAGCTAGTGGATCGAGGAAAGCGGTTGAAAGAGACCCGGCTCGTTGGAGCTTCCTTAACGGAGATGTAGGATTCACGGTAGTGAATCCGAACTTCGGGAAACAAATCTTTGTGTCTCATCTCTTGTTTCCTTACTTTTATGTTCTTGCTCAAATCTTTGTGCATATTGTTCGATCTATTTGTTTGTGTGTATTTGAGTGTAGGTTCTTCGTGAATCTACTTGGAATCATCTCCGGGAACACACGATATCACTTGGTTTGAGTTAGAACTCTCTACTCATTAATTTTATTCAGTTTCGGGCTCAGTTCTGTACAGAACCTGGAGAATCCGGCCTTTACCGGAGTTTCCGGACCTGTACACACCGGAGTATCCGGACTACACCGGAGTCTCCGGTGAACAGTAATTTCAGGCATATGAACAGTGTTTTCAGCCTTTTTCAATTTAAGTTTTATTGCATATCTCTTGCTAGAATTGAATAATTTTAGTCACCTTAGGATTATAATTTTCACACTTATTTAGGGTGATTGTGCACTAGTTGAGCCTAGCATATTTAGGTTTTTCACTTGTGAAAAATCCGTTAATTTATATTCCGCTGCAAGTTTAGACCAACGGTAAAAAGGGGTGAATTTTTTGTAAAACGCCTATTCACCGCCCCTCTAGGCGACATCATTGTCCTTTCAATTGGTATCAGAGCCAAGTCTCTCTTTTTGGACTTTACCGCCTAGATAGTAAAGATGTCGACTAGCGGATTAGTGCACGTAGAGCCACTCCTTTTAGATGGTTCAAATTATTGTGATTGGAGTACTCGCATGCTTAATATTTTTAGGGCCATGGGTCCTCAAATAGAGCGAGTTGTAGATATGAGCATTTCTCCTCCTAATGATAAACTCATATCACCCGAAGAGGAAGAGAAATGCATATATCTCAATGCTCAAGGTACTAATGTCTTATTTGATTATTTGAGCATAGATGTTATTGAATCGATCTTACCGCTTGAGGACGCTCATCTCATTTGGACTACTCTCAAAGAAAGATATGACACGCCCAAATGTGATGAAGAACAACTTCTTCCGGAGACATCATTTGGAGAGCGTTACACTTCATCTTCACATCATGAAGAACTCCAAATGATTTTCTCTTTTGTCCAAGAGGATGTCACTCCGTCATCCACTTCACCAATATTTAACAACAAGCAAGGTAATGAAATGGTGAATATAGTAAGTGAGTGTTCAATCCCTTCTTTGGACTTTAACAACACTTGCAATGAAATTTTCATATCTAGTAATGTTGTCAAGACTTGCATATCATCTAGTGCAAAAATGCTACTTATCATGATGATATGACTCTTTGCTCTCATGGTGATGCATCTATTTTCACTAGTATTTGTGAGACTAACTTTTTGAAGGAAATAGAAGTCTATGAGGGACAAAGCCTAGATGGAGAAGCATCCACCTCTCCAAGATGCTCATCCCCTCACATCGATTCTCCATTGTGCCTTAGGCAAAAGGTAAAATGAAATCGGTAAGTGAGATTAATAATGCTAAAGCTAGTTCTAGTGCTAGTAATAGTGATGAGCTCGAATTTGATCTTTTGAGCAAAAAGAATATGTCTAAAATGATAAAGCTCATGATCACCATGGAAGGCTTAGAAGAAAGCCTTGAGAGGCAAGAGGAATTCCTCATTGAGAAAATAGAAGAGCTTAAGGCCTTAAATATGAAATATGAAAAACTTCAAGAATCCCATAGTTCTTTATCTAATCTTTATGGAGATCTTAAAGTTAAGCATATTTCTTTGATTGATAAATTAGATGCTATGCCTCTAGTGGATTTAGAAAAATCATGTCCTAATTGCAATTCTTTATCTAAGGACAAATTCACTATTTCTCCCGTTGATGATGCTTGTGCTACTAACTCTAATTCTTATGTAGCATCTTTGGAGAAAGAAAATAGTGAGCTAAAGGCTCAACTTGAAGAGCTCACTAGAAAGCATGTGGCCTTGCAAGAAAATCATGATGAGCTTGTTTGCTCTCATGAAAATCTTATGTACTCACATGCCATGCTAGAAATAGCTCATGAGGTTGTGGTAACAACGGTAAAATTCTATAAACCTCATATGGACATTAGCACACATTCTTTGCATAATGTAGATTTAACATGTGCTAGTTCTAGCAATTCATTTAATGTCAATTCTATATCCAATGATGAATTGCCTACTAATCTTTGTTGCTCTAAAGCTAATATTTTCCCTAGTGTTGCTTGTAATATTGATAGCAAAGGGAAAAATGAGAAGCACAAATATTATGGACTTGATGCAAAATCCAACAAGAAGAACAAGTCCAATAATGTCAAGATCAAAGGGCAAAATCAAAAGAAGATCAAGGCTCTCATCACTTGCTTCATGTGCAAGAAAGAGGGCCCCCATATGAGAGATTGCCCTTTGAAGAAAATAGAAAAGAAGATGAGCCAAGTTAAGAAGATGGCTCATGTCAAGTGCTCAAGCATGGGACACTATACCTCTATGTGTTCCAACAAGGTTGATGACAAGACCACACTTCTAAAGAAAAAAAACAAGAAGAAGCAAGAGGAAGTGTTATGGATGCAATGAGAAGAGACATGAAATTGCATCATGCCCCTACATGAAGAATGAAGGTCTTATGTCATCAAGGAAGAGGCTCACCGGCAAGGAAGCAAGCAAGAAGCAAGATGAGAAGATATCTTGTAAGGACAAGCACCGCATTTGCTACACTTGTTGGGCTAAGGGATATATTGGTAAGAATTGTCCCATTGGTAACATTCCTAAGCCTAACTCATTCAATAATGATCAATATTTGCCTAAGAATGTTAAGAGTGGTACTTATGTTGCTAAGGTGATTAGTTCATCTCATGCTAATGCAAAAGCCATTTGGGTGCCTAAATCTTTCATGACTAACCTTAAAGGATCCAACATGGTTTGGGTACCACAAAGTGCTTAATTTGCTAAATAGGTACTTGGAGATGTATTGAAGACTTGGCTTGCTTGAGAGAAACTATATTGAATATATCATATCAAGATTTTTTCAAATTGGGTTTTCTCATAATATTTGGAAAGAAGTGCCAAGAGTGTGGATTATTGCTTTATTTCAATCTTAAATGACATCTCGGTAACAAGTATCTAACTTGAGCTATCTAGCCACTTAGCTTAACATAGGTGCAAATATTCACAATTTTTCATGGTCGTGAGCACTTGAATGTGGCTAGGTAAAATTTGAGCAAAATTTATACTTTGTGTAATATGATGTTTTTAACGGCTCTCTAGTAGAGCAATATCTTGCTAATAATGTAGGTAATGGATACTTTGTGATGGTTATGAAAAATGAACTCAATCACATCAAAAGAAATGAAGTGAGAAGAATAAAGCTCAAATCAAATAAAGACACACTCCATTCAAATACAATAGCTTATACCCAATAAAGCTTCTCACATAATAGATTGCCAAGAAAATTCACATCTTGTGGTAATCTACACTATCTCATGGTTGTAAGTTTATTTTTGGCACAAGTATTTCCTTTGTAAATTTCTTTTGTGCCTTAACTTAAAATATAGGGTAAACTCCTCTAAATTCTTAAATAAACTAAGTGTATGTTACAAGTAATTTAAGTACTTGGATGCACATATATATGGGGAGCTCATCTATATTTTGTGCTTTGAGACTAATATTTCTTCAAGTAAAATTTGTCTTTAGTCTCTTGATAAAATGGAGGGCATTGGAGACTTGGCTATTTATTTGAAGATTTATCTAATTGATTAAAGAGTCAAGTTTTGTGGAATTATATTTATTTTTACCCAATGTTACTCTATAAATGTAACTCTCTATCACAATGCCTTAAATTCATATTCTCGTTCATTGTGTTAGATTTATTGTTCTACACTTTTTTCTAGAAGTTTCTAGTTCTTTGCATGTGTAGGTTATGTATCTATGCTTGTTTAGAGCTTATGCTTATGCTAGCATGTGTAGACTTTAGTGCAATCTTGCCATACTTACTCATTTCATATTCATACATGTCTTGATTACTTACTAAGTGTGCTATGAATTTGTTTCTAGTGCATCTAGCTTTTCCTGCCAACTAGTATGTGTAGGATGCATTGCACTTTTATGTGTTGATAGTGGTTTTGGAGCCTTATTTGATATTATTCGTCTTATTGAATTCTATTTGGCTCTCTTTTGTGGATATTAATGGATTATCGTATTATGGGGGGTATTATGCTTTATGCATCTTAAATACCCATAATTTGTGAACATTTGAGCAATACCATTTAGAATTGATATTATTGTTTATCTAGCATCTATGTGGTATGTCAAGCTCATGTAAAGCTCTCATTTTTGCAAGAAACCATTAATTGATCCACTTTTGGTTTAAATTGAAACTTGAGAGTCGTGGTGCTTATCTAGTGATCTTTTCAATCTCAAGATTTTTAATTTGAATCATTTCTCATTCGGATCAAATCAACAATTATTTTCATTGTCCGGAGTC
The DNA here is from genome assembly GCF_958298935.1 of Phragmites australis. Classification (NCBI taxonomy): domain Eukaryota; kingdom Viridiplantae; phylum Streptophyta; class Magnoliopsida; order Poales; family Poaceae; genus Phragmites; species Phragmites australis. Next base: position 31,346,615 of record NC_084930.1, on the reverse strand, counting down.
TCCGGTGTTCACCGGATACTCCGGTAGTTGGTGTTTTTAGTCCGGAGTCTCCGAGGTAGACTCCGGTAGAGAGTCTCGGTTAAGCATTTATTTTTGTTGAAAAAGACCGGAGTCTCCGGTGTTCACCGGATACTCCGGTAGGAGAAAATATTTTTACCGGAGTCTCCGAGGGAGACTCCGCCAGAGAGCCTCGGTTAATATTTATTATTTTGATAAAAAGGACCGGAGTCTCCGGTGTTCACCGGATACTCCGGTATCTGGAGAACTCGGAGAGTCCGGCAAAGGTTCCGAGACTTTTCTGTGTGGCGACTGAGTGCCACCCGGAGTCTCCGGTGTTCACCGGATACTCCGGATCAGTTCAACAGAACTGTATCAACTATTATTTTTATTTGTGTTTTCTTGTAATAGTTGACTTTGTGAGGAATGTGTTTGAAGCATGTGTTTAATTTCTAAAATCATTCTTACATGCTTCTTGAAAGAAAGTTGATCCATGCCTTTTTGCAATTACCGACTTGTGATATCTCCACATACCATTGTCTTCTTACAATTGGTAATAATACAAGTGGTAATCCTTGTTGATCATCTTTGTTTCAATTCTTGCTTTCAAGTGACTTCCTTCTATGTGAAAAATTGCATTTAACTCCTATGTTAGGAATATTGATTTCTTCAATGAAACTTTCCTTTTTGGAGTCTTTGGAAGCTTGCTATCTCAATGCTTATATCATTTTCTATATACTTGCTTGAGATAAGTTTTTGAGCATGAATGCAATTCTATTCTTTATATGCTCAAATCTTGCTTAGTTCACTTGTTGAGCTTTGAGAGCGATCATTTGTTGATTTTTGTCTTAGATGTAATTTGGACAACCTTTTGATATTTGTCTTTCATTTGGTATTTTTAAGTTTCATATGCTATTTTTGTCCAAATTATATCTTATTGGATCTTGAAAGTGACGAGCATGCTTGTTTGACTTAAATGTTAAAATCTATAATATGTTTGATTTCTTTGATCCTACATTTAGAGTAAGCCTCTCTCAAGTATTTTTTTATTGTCTAAAAGGTGCATAGAGCTTTCATTTGATTTCAATTGGTATATACCTTCGTTCGGTATATATTTTCAATTGGTATATATCTGTTGGTATGAACTTGAATTGTTATCATTTCATACAAATATGCACATATTTATGAGAGAGCGTGCTCTATGTGATGTGTTCACTAACATTTTCGGACCCAATGAGTTTGGGGACCAAATTGTTCTTAAATGAATTTTAGGTACAATGAAGATGCATTGGATGCTTGAATTAATCATAATGAATGTCCTTTCAAGTAGAAGCTCATTTCAATTGAAATTCATGAAGATGATTTTGTCCTTTCAATTGGATTTTTCATGAAGAAGGTCTTTATCTTTCAATTGATATCTACAAAGAAGACCATCTCCTTCAATTTCAATTGGAATCAAGAGAAGGACCATATCAAAGTGAGCAATTCAATATCATTCCAAGTAATTTGTTCTTGATTTATGCATTTAATTTTAAAGATTCAATCTTGTGTAGATTGCATCATATCATAAAAATATCTTGCAAAAATGTGTCTTTCTTGCAAGTGCTTAAAACCTCTTTATTGCAAATATGAGCAATTTGAAGTAGCATATTTTTGTGAGAACTCTATAATCATGTTTATGATTCATCCAATCCCAAATATGCAAAAGATTTTATATCAAATGCTTGAGTTGCTCCTATATGCAATATTGATGAAATTTGCAAAATCCTTTGCTTGAGGTTTGTAGTCCGCTTTAAATTGCTCTTTTGGACATATATGCTCATTTGATGTTGACACTTTGTTATAAACGAGAAATTCGTTATATTGTCAACAATTTTGCTATGTTTAACTTAGAGCATGATCCATTGCACTTGTGCTTTAGATATTCATTTCGGACTCGTGCTTGCTTTGCCTTCAATTAAATTTGTTTCAATTGGCATCTATTTCAATTGGAATTGGTATCTCTTTCAATTGTTTCAATTGGTATGCTTTGAACTTTCAATTGATATCTCTTATAGGTATTCAATTGATATCCTTTGAAATTTTAATTGGCATTTTTTTTTCAATTGCTATCTCTTGTAGGTATCTAATTAATATCTTTTGAAGTTTTAATTGGTATTTCCTTTTGAAATCTCTTTTGGCATCTCTTTTAAACTCCTTTGACCTATTGTATAACTTGTTCTCCTCACATAGCTCGTAATTGGATAAGTGTATTTGGTTTAACTCAAACTATGAGAAATACACATATTATGAGGAGTTTACACTATATATGGTCATGCACTAGCTCTCGATGATTCCCTCTTGTGGGATAGGGCTAATGGTGTTTTGGAGAAAAAATTCTCTTTTGGCAAGTCCTACTTAATTCTTACCAATTTGATGTAAATTGGGGGAGAATTTATTTCGATGATTCCATTTTGGCATTGATGTCAATTGGGGAAGAATTTGGACTAGATGTTATATTTTGTAAGAGGTCTTTGCTTATGGAGGATAATTTGCTTATAGGGGGAAGATGTCAATTAGGTTAAAGTTTTTCTTTGCATGAGCATATTCATCTTCATACATACTTTGTCATGCTTGCTTGATATGTATAAAGAAAACTCCGTCCAAAATTTGAGATAGACAATATATGCAATGACATTCGAGATTCATTCACACATGCATAGATTGTGGGGGAGTTTACTATATACATATGTTGGTTTTTACTAATATCAAAACCCTTGTGGTGTTTGATGCTAGTAAAACTTGTTTTGGCAATCTCAAATATCTTTGTGATATTTGATATTTCCAAAACTTGTTCTTTATATACATTCATCTTCGGATTATATGTATACTTAGAACTTTAATTTTTATCAAATATAATCATCTAGTGAGATTGTCATCAATTACTAAAATGGGGGACATTAAAAGTGCATCTAGCCCCTATGTGTGGTTTTGGTAATTAATGATAATACCTATAGACTAATAATGGTGTTGAGTTTGTTAGTAGGTTTTTCCATAGGTGATGCATGGATGAGAGATATGCATGAGCTCTAGGTTATTCCATAGGTGATGCATGGATGAGAGATATGCATGAGCTCTAGGTTATTCCATAGGAGATGCATAAATGATGAATCATGGATTCTTTGAGAAATGCTATGAGTTCAAATAATTGCATCAAAAATCATTGAGATTTTAGTGATGCTCATAAGAAGAAGAAAAAACTCAATAAGATTGGCAATAAGCTTGAAGGCTAAGTTACTTGGGGAGATCAAGTAACTAAAGGTATGCCTTGTTAATAGAGTTTTATGGACTAACCCATGTGCTATGTGTTTAAGAATGAGTGAGGGTTAGGTTCTATATGAAGATTGACAATATGCATGAAGGCTAATAAGTTACTTGTGGAGATCAAGTAACTTAAGGTATAAATGTTGTCATTTAGGTTTTATGGACTAACCCATGTGCTTTGTGCTTGAGGGTGAGTTGGGGTTAGGATTTATAAGAAGGCTTAAGTTGAATTGAAATCACATATGCCAAAAGTGAAGAACAAGAGTGGACTCCATATATGAAAAAGTGAATTCTTTGAAGATGTCGAATACAAAATGGTTTTCTATGGCAAGACAGTGAAGAGCAAGCAAGACTCGGCTGCGATGGACCATCCGTGGTGAAGGGCAAGCAAATAGCTTGGCGCCGAAGGACCAAGGCGGTGGTGAAGAGCGAGTGAAGGCTTTGCGCCGATGGACCGTGCGAGGCCATGGGAAGCTATGGATGATTCACATCAATCATATGAAGAATCAAGAAGAGATGAAGTGAAGAATATATAGAAGTTAGCAACCCTCAAGGTTTGAAAGAAAAAGAAGCGGTACTTGAAAGTTTTCAAATGCTCAAAGTGGTTCAAACGAGTTTTATCTTTGAATTTGAGTATAGGTATGCCGCACTATTAAGAGGGATGCAACGTGAGCTAATTGTCGCGTCTCAGTGCTCAAGAGTTTCCAACCAAACCCAAAGTGAGAGTTTGTTGTTAAGAGTCCGGAGCGGAAAGTGCAGAAGTGTCCAAAATGGGTTTTGGAGTGTTCCTAATTTGATACTATGTGTTTTAGGTCATGAATTCAGTTGGTATGTGTAGCCCTCTGAATAAGCTTTCCGTAGAGTCCAAAATCGTCGAAATCGGACTCCGGGATCAAAAGTTATCACCGTTTTTCGGAGGTCAGCTGTGCTGTGGCCGAAGACTCCGGTGTAGGCCGGATACTCCGGTACCTGGAAAGGCCGGAGACTCCGGTGAAGTCCGGATACTCCGGTACCTGGAGTGGCCGGAGACTCCGGGAAGTCTCCGGGGCTATTTTCTGTGTTAAGTGCCGACCGGAGACTCCGGTATAGGCCGGATACTCCGGTAAAAGTTCAGAAAAGAGCACAACGGCTAGTTCTGACACATTCTGTGACCGTTCTGACACCGTATTTGAATTTAGGGCCAGATACTCCGGTGTTCACCGGATACTCCGGTCAGTTCTGACAAAAACAGTAACGGCTAGTTGTTTGGAGTGGGCTATTGATACCCCACTCACCCCATCCTTTGGGGCTGCTGCAAGGGGCACGAAAGAACACATTTTTAGAGCCAAAAGAACCTCTCCCACTCCATTCTAGTGTGTGATTTGAGAAGAAAAGTGAGTTGGGTTGAGAGATTGGAAGATTGAGTGCAAGTGAGCTAAATCCATTCTTGAGCACTCGAGTTCTCGGCAAGAAGTTCGATTGCGTTTGTTACTCTTGGAGGTTAAGCCTCCTAGCCGGCTAGGTGTTGCCCGGTGAGCTCCCGCGCGTGTGGTGAGCCGCGGGAAAGTTTGTGAAGGTCGATCTCGCCTCCGAAAGGGAAGAGATAAAGCTAGTGGATCGAGGAAAGCGGTTGAAAGAGACCCGGCTCGTTGGAGCTTCCTTAACGGAGACGTAGGATTCACGGTAGTGAATCCGAACTTCGGGAAACAAATCTTTGTGTCTCATCTCTTGTTTCCTTACTTTTATGTTCTTGCTCAAATCTTTGTGCATATTGTTCGATCTACTTGTTTGTGTGTATTTGAGTGTAGGTTCTTCGTGAATCTACTTGGAATCATCTCCGGGAACACACGATATCACTTGGTTTGAGTTAGAACTCTCTACTCATTAATTTTATTCAGTTTCGGGCTCAGTTCTGTACAGAACCTGGAGAATCCGGCCTTTACCGGAGTTTCCGGACCTGTACACACCGGAGTATCCGGACTACACCGGAGTCTCCGGTGAACAGTAATTTCAGGCATATGAACAGTGTTTTCAGCCTTTTTCAATTTAAGTTTTATTGCATATCTCTTGCTAGAATTGAATAATTTTAGTCACCTTAGGATTATAATTTTCACACTTATTTAGGGTGATTGTGCACTAGTTGAGCCTAGCATATTTAGGTTTTTCACTTGTGAAAAATCCGTTAATTTATATTCCGCTGCAAGTTTAGACCAATGGTAAAAAGGGGCGAATTTTTTGTAAAACGCCTATTCACCGCCCTCTAGGCGACATCATTGTCCTTTCAGCAATGCTGAACTGCTTCCATCTTGACCCTTGGAATTTATCATTTGTAGGATTTTCAGTCATCGACACAACAAAGCCAGTGAAGAAGGGAGGAGCCTCCCTCGTCTCACGTCGTCCCCCTTGGGCGACTCGGGGCAACTCCCCTTCCCCCCATCACCTAGCGCTCCCCACCACCGCAATCCGCCCGGCCACCGCCGTCATTGGTGACCTGCTCCGGCGGCGACGGCCCCTTCCCTCCCCCCTCTCTCTCTTCCACTCCTTTTCTCTTCTCCCTCCTCCTCTCCCTCCTGTCGGCTAGTCTTCTTCGTTGTGAGATGCTGCCGAGCCCAGCCTGTCCTCACCGAATCCGCTCTAGCCTGGCCGGATCTGATCTCTCGGTGCTGGATCTGGGTCTTGGCGGCATGCTCACCACGGTTACATGCCTCTCCGGTGCTAAGGTGTGGTGATGGCCGACGGTGCACTGTCGGTGCCTAGTAAGGCTTCTGTCGGGCCCGGCTGTGACCGTGCCACCAGCGCTTGTTGGTGTGTGGGTCGATGGTGTGATGTCGGGGCCAGTTCTCGACACCCGCGTGAGTGTAGGCAACTGTTGGCTCTACAGTGTGTGCTTGTCATCCTATGGCAGTGCTGCGGCGGCCCATGGGTGGGCGTGGCACCAATGCCTCCACTGCTCGAGTGTCTGTCGTCGCCTTGGTGCCACCGTCGTGGCCATGCGTGTGCCAGCCGTGGGGGCCAACATCGTGGTGCTGCTGCCCGTCGTAGTGCCGCCACCATGGTGCCTCTTTCCACCGTGGTGTCGCCACCGTGGTGGCATAGCTATGACGATGCATGCTCGTTGTGAGGGTTGCCGCCATGGTGTTGCTGGTCGACGTGGTGTAGCTGTTGTTTCTATTGTGGTGCTGCTTGGGTGATGTCGCCATGGTGTTGCTCGTTTGTCCGCCTTTGCCCTGGTTGTGTCTGGCTTTTGGCATTTGCGTTGCTCCTCCCGTTTCCTGGCCTCCTCCTCTTCTGTAGGTTTGGGTCCGTGGGGAGCTTCGTGACGCTAGGATGGCTAGGGGACGACACGGCTGTGAGGTGGCGATATTGCTGTTGCTTGGGTTTTTGCCATTGCGTAGGCTGGTCGTGCACCGGGGGGGGGGGGGGGCAGGTTGTGGGAGTCGCTGTCAAAAGCTTTGCCTGGCTTTTGGTTGGCATCGATGATGACGACACCATCGGGTGTCGTTCTCCTCCTTATAGGCATTGTTAGGGCGCCTCCCCACTCCCCTTCCCCTGGACCTTCTGGTTGAAAACCTGGTTCGAGCAACCAGACGGGCGACGACAGTGACTCAACGTCGCGTCCTCCTTGAAGCCGTCGCTCTGGAGGTCCTGTTCTCGTGCTATGGTGGTCATCGTCGACCTAGTGGCGGCTTGGTCAGGCTCGGTTTGAACCGTCAGCTTCTTCTATAGGTTTACCCCTACGTCCTCATTTCATGGCAACTTTTCTTTTTGGTTTGGCTATCCTCGGCAACATTTTGTTCCAATGTGCACTCCTCTAAAGCGACGCGCTGCTGTCTTGTGGGTCAGAAAGGTGTGGCGTAGGAGCAGGACTCTGCCGAACGAATTGTGTTGTGGTGGCGTGGGAGCGGGGCTCCGTCGGTCGAGTTATGGCCAGGGTTCAAAAAACCGTCGGTAACCGCTCAAAAATCGCGGTTACCGACCTTCCCGGTCCGGTCCGGTTTCAAAAACCGCTCGGTAACCGAAATTTGAATTCAAAAAATTCGAAAAAATAAAAAAAATTTAAAAAAAAATCTTAAAAAAAACTAGACATAATTCTAAGAACTTCTGTGAAAAAAAATTTCAAAAATAATGTCGTTTGCATCATATTCTATAGGGAGAATTTTTTAAAAAATGAAAAAAATTGAAGCGTGCGGCTCAATTATTAATTCAAGTTAAGGAAAAGTGTAACATGCAAACACATATTTTTCTTGTATAAAACTTATTTTAAGAGAATCTTTAAAATTGATTTCACTTTATTTAGAGTTTTATTAAATTCTCTATGATTTTTACAAAGTTCACAAGCATAAAGTGAATATGTTAAGAAACATCACTGTAATTAATTTTTTCATGTCTACTATTATTTTTTCTACGTAAATAATAATATAAATAAGCTAATGAAAGTGGTTTCACTAATTTTTAAGGTGTGATGGGTCAGTTATGAATTAATCTAGTCGCAACACATTTACACAATCATGCATGTTACAATAACTAATTCATGAGTTCATATATTTTTAAAAGATATAGGATCATGTAAGAAGACTAACAAAATTAGTTTCATGATTTTTGGATTAGCAAAGAGTAAACTATGCATTTACCTTGGTTTAAAAAATAAAATTTCTCACAGAAAATTTTGAACTTTTTTATGATTATAAATACTTTTATCATGTAGATCATGTTACAAGGAAGCCAACAAAATTTGTTTCACTTGATTTGAAGCTCGGATGAATTAGTTATTGATTTTACAAGATTGAACCCTTTTTTAGGTTTTTTGTTGAACTGCGCTGAAATTCGATAAAACCGCTCGATAAATCGAGAAAACCGAGCGGTTACCGACCCAAACCGCTCGGTAACCGACCGAATCAAAAATGCGAGAAAATCGCTCGGTAACCGACCCAAACCGCTCGGTTACCGAGAGGGCAAAAACATGATTTTTTCGCAAAAATTTAAAATTTGCCAAATGAATTTTCTCCGAATTTTTTTGAATTTTTGACCGGTAACCGCAGTTATCGCGCATTTTCGGTTACCGCCGGAGCTCGGTAACCGAGCTCCGGTCGGTAAATGGAACCCTGGTTGTGGCGACGTGGAAGTAGGGCTCCGTCGTCCGAGTTGTGTGAGAGACAGTCATTTGGTCGGTTAACACGTGAGTTGAGTTGGAATTATCTGTTGTCTGTTGTGCCTCTGGTGTGGGCGTCATTATGTTTCAAGGTCATATTATCGTCTCGGGATTGTCTGTCAATTCCTTTAAACTGTGCAGTTGTGAGATTTTCATATATGATTTTTCTTATAAATTAGATCAATTCTCTCATTCTATAAAAAAATTCGGTAATGCTCTTGCCATCCTTTAGAAGAAAAAACCCAGTGAAGAAGATAAAGACCATAGTGACAATCCAGAGGTCCCTTGTTAGTGGCTCTAAGAAGATCCACATTGTTGCTTTATCATCATTCTTAGTTAAGACAAGCATCGAACCGCCAGACTCTGTGTATGGCATTGTGAAGTCCGCATATCTAGTTCGATTGGCGATAATTGTCACGTCACCCACTGCCGCATCAAACTTCTGTCATACAATCAGGAAAACAGAAAGGAAGCAAGTATGGAATGAGGAATGTTTCAAAATCATTAGCGGGGGGGGGGGGGGGGGCGGTGGGATAGTTGATATCACAGAAAGGAATAATCTTTAAGTACACCTGGGATATCAACTGGTTATATGAACTGGCATAATCATAGGGTATGCACACATAGGGCAGAGCATATAGTAGTCTCTTCACATCAGCCTCAAAGACATGAATGATGTAGCCACTAATACTTGATCCATTGGTGTTAGGATTGGTCTCAACATTCACAAAAAAATTAAAATCACGTCTCATAGGTACACCAATCCGTAGTATCTTTGCGTTTACTGGGAACTCCCAGCTTTGGGTGAGCGCGATTGTCTTGGACTTAGTGAAGGAAGAGAAACCAAGAGCTGGGAGTGGATTTTTTTTTTCCCTGTAAAAGTACATGCGGGAAATCGAGCCTTTCCACAGGATTGTTTTGCCGCCATTCCTGTGATCCAAACAATGAGAGAGAGGACTGCTCCGGAGGAATGGGTTTCCTACGATTTTCCTTTGGATTTCCTCCAACCCAAACGGGCCCTCATGCGCTCATGTTTGGAACAGCAACACGCACGGATGTGTTCATGCACTTCTGTTCATCTTTTGAATTTGTTTAGCAGAATTAAATAATGCTAACATCAGGTAAACTGATCGAAAAGGTCAAGGCGGAGGATGAAAATTAGTAGAAGGCAGTGCTGAGCTGCTACCAACCGATCGAGAGACGAGACGTTTGGGGAGATCAATCCTCCACACACAACTAGGGTGGCGAAGAAGACGAAGGATTCAGTAGCAGTCCTGATATCCTTCTTCGGCGGATTCGAGGAAGAAGAAAGAGTCGAAATGGTCGTCTTGCTATTTGATCTTTAACTAGGACGAGCATGGAGACACAAAAGGAAAGAGAAGAAATGCTTGTATGGCACTGCGAAGTCGACATGCACTCGTACCATCCGTAAGACCATAAACTAGTTAGAAGTTAGAACCGGGTATATTCAGTTTTTTCAATAAGATTATAATATGAAGAAAAAAATAAAAGGTTAGAGCGCCGTCCGTGGGATTCGAACCCACGACCACACGGTTAAAAGCCGTGCGCTCTACCGACTGAGCTAGGACGGCTGCTTGCGTTGACGTACACTTATTAGTAATATATTTGTTTCTTCTACGCTCGTGTTATTTTCAGTACTGAGACTCGTAGCATATATACACGTACCTTGAAGACAAACGTAACAATATATCATCATGAAATAGCACTTCTTTGTTATCGATGAATAGCACTGGACGCAATCAAAGGTCTTGTGCCTACCAACTTGCAAGTTTTTTTTTTAGAGGACCAACTTTCAACGTACCTTGATCTATGAGCAAATCTACGATTCGTCATTAAATAACTACTGATTCTATAATTCGTCATCGAATAAATTCTATTTACTTCTATACCATCGAATAAATATTTCAGTTCCTTATATGCCATCCGCTTCCGATAATACCCTCCGCTATACTGTTCATGAACAGTACCCGAGAATAAAAAAAGTCAAAAAAATATGTCGATTTTTTGCACGCTCTATAATTCATAATCAACCCATTTTAACTGTATTCATCTAAAAAATACTGTGTAAAATTCAAACTAAAATTTCTCAAAATGAGCTACTTTTGTAATACTGTGTATTACAAAGAACTAATTTTTTCACCACGTGAGATAATTTTAGAAATTATTACATCACATCAGAGGAATATTAGTAAATTTTCTCAGATTTTTTGTAAATTTTTATGAGGCTTAAAAATTGCAAGAAGTTACAAAAGTAGTACATTTTGAAGAATTTTAGTTTGAATTCTATACAGTATTTTTAGGTGAATACAGTTAAAATGGGTTGATTATGAATTATAGAGCGTGCACAAAAATCGACATATTTTTTGTGACTTTTTTTATTCACGGGGGGTACTGTTCATGAACAGTGCAGCGGAGGGTAGTATCTGAAGCCATAGCATATAAGGAACCGAAACATTTATTCGATGGTATAGAAATAAATAGAATTTATTCGATGACGGATTATAGAATCAGTAGTTATTCGATGACGAATCGTAGATTTTCTCTTGATCTATTTATCCAACTTGCCTATTTGTTGTCGGTGGAAGAGGTGACCAAGTGAAGTTAGACTCGCCGAGAGCTGTGCGCATGCAACGACCAGAGAGAGAGAGAGAGCCGGCGTTGGCAACGAGGATTCGATTCATGGTTGTGTGTAGAGATGGCAACGGGCCTTGTTATCCAAAACCTAATTCCTCCATTAGGACCCATTTTTGCCCCAGTGGATCTTTTAACACGTAAAATCATCACCATCGGTGGAGTGGATGCAAGTCGCTCTCCTAGTCCCTGTACTCATTTATCCACGAGTCTTGAATATATGTATACATAGACCTCCTAGCTCCAGTAACAATCCCTAAGGTCAATAGATATTGTATGATCCAACTATCTCAGACCCAAACCTGACATCAAAATCCTAGATCCCTCACTTACCCTTCCCTCTCCCCGAGACCCCCACCTGGTCACCCCATTCCACACGGCCAACGCCACATATCTTTCTGGTGTTCACGGCCTCTCGCCCTCCCTTGTCCCCTGCAATGGCCGCCACCGCTCGCCGCACTAGTTCTCGTGCTGGAAGCCACCGCCGTGTTGGTGCTCGTGTTCGTCGACGAGGCTTCCCCTGCCACCGCTCACCGCACTAGTTCTCGTACTGGAAGCCACCGCCGTGTTGGTGCTTGTGCTCGCCGACGAGGCTTCTCTCTAAGCAGGTGTCACAGGGTGCTGAGGCTGAGCAACTTGGTGGTGTATGCTGTCGATGCGGTCCGCATCCCCCGAAGCAACATGGTGGTGTGGTGGCTGCCGATGCACTCTCTCGCATCGTCGTGCGGACAACACAATGAGGATCAATGATGTCATCGCGCTAGAGCAGGCAGTGACGGCTCGACAGGGGCTTGTTGGGTGTGGGTGACCTGTCAAATGCCCGCTACCCACACAGGGTGGGATTTTAGTGGGAGGTTTCATACAAGACAGATGCGGTATAGGATAACATTACCCGACGAGTACAGTCGGATTGCCTATCTCTATTTGTATTTTAGCCTTTCGAGATGGCCACGGGCGACTCATGGCCATCCCCATCGCTCGTTCCAACGGCAATTTAGCCTGCCCAGTTGCTCGTGCATGTCTCCACGGTGCACGGTGTGCTTGTGCTAAGGGTCTAGTGCCCAACTGTTCTTGTTTGTATAGCCCAGCCAGTTCGTATAATGGTACCGCATAATCTTTTCCCAAAAAGAAAGGTATTGCGTTGTTTTTTGTTTGTTTCGCTTTCATCCGCATTCACACTGTTGCTCGAAGCCGAAGCTAAGGAGAGGGAAGGATTCAGAATTGGCTCAACATATCGGAATTTTTTGTCACTGGATCTGCCCATAACTTACTAACTTAGATCTTAGAAATTTATCTTCTATAATACTATTGTAGTATCATCTAACACTGTTAAGTTAATTTTTATTTTTTTCATCTCTAATTACTATATTTTTTTACTTTTTATTATTTCTTATCTCATTTTGAACACACAGTCATCTTCTATAAATAGTGGTAGAGATTAGAGAGAGAATCAATAAATATACCGCCTCCGCATCACTGTAGTAGGCATGTCACATCACTGTAGCGGCAGAAAAAGGAGTCTGCTCAGGCGTTTTACGGACGCGAGGAGTCCACATCCATCCTTGTAGCAGTCAATTCCAACTCTGCTAGAGCTGATCTTAGCTAACTACGAGCAGCTCCAATAGCTATAGATATTAGCTAGTTTTTATTACTATGATATGTAGAGAGGAAAGAAATAGGTGAGTAGAGATAAAGCTAATCTGTAGCAGAATCTTGTGGGCGGAGGAGAATCTTAAAGAACTAGTTTTTAGAGAGAAAATAAGAAACGACTATAAATATTATGAGGTATAAAAAAGTAGAAACAAATTTTTTAAAAAAGTTTGCTAAAACAAATAAAAGATAGTTCTTAAGGTCGGAAATACCCTAATTGAACTGGACCATAAATTGTCAGTGAAATTCACGCATTCCAAAATATTATAATAATATCTGGCTTACTTTTTTATTTAGAAATTGCCTACTAACAGTCAGCTCACATGTCGTCATTCGTACCACCAAACAATTCTGTGAGCCGTCCTTTTGCCGCGACAAAACCTAACGGCAGCAGATGCTTTCTCTTTCCCCGCTTCAAAATACGTCCCCAAATCCCTCGAGCCCCAACAACCAGTCGAAATCGCCTCCGCACGCGCACGCGCACTCCTCTTCCCTCTCCCCGTGGTGTGAACGCCCCCAGGTTTCCCGCCCGCCCGCCCGCCCGCATCTCCGCCCCAATCCATTTCAAGCCGCGCCGCATCGGCGAGAGATCGGCTGCGGCGGCGGCGATGGAGGTGGGCGACCTGCACAAGGTTTGGGAGGTCCGCGCGCTCAAGACCAAGCCCGACGCGACCGCCGCCCGCGCGCTCCTCGACCGCGTCGCCAGCCAGGTCCAGCCCATCATGCGCCGCCGCAAGTGGCGCGTCAAGGTTCTCTCCGAGTTCTCGTAAGCACTCCTCCGCCCACGAACCCTAACCCTACCCTCCCTTATCCCCGTCAATGTGTTCGCCCCTCCTGATCGATCGGTCGGTCCCGTGTATCGGGTGGTGATGTGTGTAATTAGACCGCGGAACCCGAGGCTGCTGGGACTCAACGTCAACGCAGGCGTGGAGGTCAAGCTACGGCTGCGCCGCGCAGGCCGCGACCACGACTTCATCCCCTACGAGGAGGTGCTCGACACCATGCTCCACGAGCTCAGCCACAACGAGTGCGGGCCCCACGACGCGCAGTTCTACAAGCTCTGGGACGAGCTCCGCAAGGTGCGTGCCTTGTTGTGTGCTTTGTGCTATTGCTAGAGATTAGAGAATCCAATGATTCCAACTGAATTGTATTGCGGTTTTGTGTGCTTCGTGCTATTGATAAAAAAAAAGGATTCCACTGGAATTGTGGGTTTCTGATGTATATATATTGCCATGGAATGGTGTCCTTATGTGCATATGACGAGATAGCTTTTTTTTGTATTTTGAGATGAAATTCGATATATGCTGCTCCAAATCAAGCCACTTAAAAAAGGATTGCTTAGATTTATTCCATCCACAACAAATTTACCCTTGATTAAGAACTGCATATATCAAAATTTTCCGTTTCCAAAAGGCATACTTGTAATGATGCTGTAGTTAGGTTAAATAAAGTGATTTTGAGTTTAACAACATCCAACCTAGATTGATTATTTGTTTGGGTGTGCTACTATGATCACCAAAAGTTAAAATAGATGGAACCTGTTTTGTTCCGTACAATATGGATTCTTCTTTTGTCTCTGTTAATGTATAGGATTCTGACTTCACATGCATCATTGATGGAGAACTCGACTATTTTACTTTGTATTATTTGATACACTCAACTGGAGAGGTTTGGATTGGGGTGGGGAGAGGAGTCTGTATTGCCAACCAGCAACACAAAAGGAGGGTATTCAAATCGGAAGACAGATGTGATTAGGACACTGAACATTTTTCGGAAGAAAGTTGTGGCATGTTCTTTGGAAATGGAGATTTACCGGTATGAAATTCCCTACCAGAAAAAGAAAACACAAATCCCACAATGTCTCTGTACTGCAATATTCGCTGAATTGATCTCCGCTCAAGCTCTATGTAGTGGGATGTTTAGGATTTTGAGGTAGTGAATCCGTAAACTGTTTTGGTTGCATTTGACTGAATTTTGCCATATCCTTGTACTTCATATCTCACAAGCACATCCAATTCAGTCATTTGTAAAAGTTGAGGTGTTGAATGCAATTTCTGTTTTTCTCATATGGTACCTTATTTTTAACACTGAGACATGCTTCTGTTGCTTATGAAAAATGATTAAGGAATGCGAAGAACTTGTTTCGAAGGGTATCACTGGAAAAGGACAAGGGTTTGATGGCACGGGCAGGCGATTAGGTGGATTTACAATACATCCACCACCACCATTGCTTCGGCAAGCTACATTAGCTGCTGCACAGAAGCGGGCAAGGAATGGAGCTCTATTGCCATCGGGTCCAAGAAAGTTGGGTGGAAATAATGATATTATGAGTGCGCTTAGTCCAGTACAAGCTGCTGCAATGGCAGCTGAAAGGAGAATGTACGATGATTTGTGGTGTGGATCCCATGATCAGTCTGGTATTGATGATTCAGATGATGTTATTATTCTCAAAGAATCACCCAACTTGACAACAATGGATGGGAAAACTACGAAGGGAGGTTTTTCCAACTCTTTTGGAGAGTCCAGCTCTTCAGCTGGATTTCACATGGCAGCACGAGATGATTCCTCTTGTAGGACGACAACCGATGCAGTTGATAGTTCACTGTGGGAATGTGGTGCTTGCACTCTTCTAAATCAGGCAAGTTTTTAGCTCACATTGTTTCGTAATAGTATGTGTTAAAGTGCCTAATTAAAATAACAATGTAATTCATTCATCTACAAAACTGTGAGTTTATACATGTATCGTGGCAAGATCTTTTACCCGGTACAAATATTTTGTAGCAAAAATATCTTCGATATTGTAGTGGGAGTTTCCCAATGAATCTTTTCATTGTGATCCGTTTAAGCTTATTCTTTGAAATTCACTCACAACATTAACATGGTATGCATATAAGCAACACTCTAACCCAAGGCACTTGCTTTACTGCCTGCTTAGATTAGATTAGACTAGGCATATCCAAGCTTCAGATGTGTATCTACTGTTGAGCTTGTATTAATAGGAATTGAGCCTAGTTCAGTTGGTGCGAGGTGTGGGTGCACCCTTGCACATAGGTTTTGGGTGCTTTTCTTATCGATGCAAATATACCTAGTTCTTCCTTGGTATTCTAGTTTTTTGTTGAGTTTATAATAAATGGCTAGTTCACATCATGGTTAATCAAACACAAGGGGTAGATTAAACTATCAAATGGTTTGCAACTCCTGTTTATTTTCTTCACTCATAACATGTGAAAAATTCATGCCTAGCTGTGGACGTGATGGTAACTATATGCCACTTGAGCCATGACAGACCAGCTGCTTATGTTATCTGAAGACATAGTTGCAGTCTGCAGGTTTCATGACTTAACACTAGTACTAGTACCCTAGTATATTAGCAATTGCCTAGATGTAATTCGATTGTATGCAAACCAAATTCCTTATTAAGCTATCATGACAAGTACCAAAACCATGTCATCCATGAAAAGTGATGAAAGTTTCTTTCTCCCTGTCTAAATGTCAACCTGTAGTCCCATTTGCACATTTAACCATATTTCTTTTCTCATTCTTTTTGGTACATGCACATTTTCTGACATGCTCTTGCATATAGTCTTCACTTTAATTCTTTCCAGTACACATTCTAATTCTAATTGTTCCCATTTTTTTCTCTAAAACATTTTTTAAATCTGGCCTTCTGCAGCCTTTGGCACCAATTTGTGAAGTTTGTGGTACGGCAAAACCTAAAATTGCAAAGGCGAAGTACAGAATCTGGTCATGTAAATTCTGTACTTTAGAGAACAGCACCAAGCTTGACAAATGTTCGGCATGCAATCAATGGAGATACTCGTATGGGCCACCTGCAGCCACCTATGGCCCAAGCTATGACTGACATAACATTGAAGGCTATAATAGTACAGTAAGTACAACGCACCTTGTCAGGTCTTTCATAGTTTTTTTCCTGTGTGTACTTATTCGCTGTTGATTTTGTTGTGTTGGAGTGTTCATACCTTAATACTGATCTATGGGATTTATAACGGATGATAGTTATTTTTCTCAGCTTATATCATGACAGTTTTCTATCTCTAACATCCAATAGACAGGATAGGTGCTTGCATGCCCAAAGCACTCATTACGCCAAATTTAATTGTGGTGTACTAGCACCCAGGGTAAAACTAAATTCTGCAGACTGAGTACTGACACCTTCATCTGATATTTTGCATTACCACGAGACATGCTATGTCTACTACTAACAATAATGTCTTTACAGTTGTTCTTTTGCTTGAAGCTTTTAGTAAATTACCTTTCGGTTTCTAGGCTGTTTAGTCCGCTCAGGAACTCCTATAGGGAACTACAGAGAGTGATTTCTTA
The DNA here is from genome assembly GCF_958298935.1 of Phragmites australis. Taxonomy (NCBI): domain Eukaryota; kingdom Viridiplantae; phylum Streptophyta; class Magnoliopsida; order Poales; family Poaceae; genus Phragmites; species Phragmites australis. Next base: position 31,329,544 of record NC_084930.1, on the reverse strand, counting down.
AAAAAAAAAAAACTCTGACCGACCTAGGAGGGACTAGGTAGTATTATAAATAAGAAGAAACAGGCACCAAAATTCATGTCGAAAAAGACTCGAACCTGGATAGTCTAGGCATACATCCACACCCTCAACCAACTGAGCTAGGCTTAGTTTCTACAGACTGATTTCTTGATAGAGCTCTTTAAACCTGTATTTTGTGCATTTGAAATGAAATGTAAGCCGGGGCGAATTCACAAAGCTCTGTTTCTGTAAAGAATAATTAACATGTAGACAATAATTCATACTCAGTGTGGCAAGCGTTATAACTTGAAGTGCATGTGCTGTAGCTTGTTTTAGTTAACTAGTACAGGCAGGTTTAGCATATTGTTCTGAACTTCTGTTCAATCGCCTTCGAACATTTGATTTCATGCGTTCGTTTTCACTGCAGTAACATTTTGGGACCGTGTCGATATCTAAATCAACACTTATTTCGGACCAGAGGGAGTACCTAAACCATCCTCCTTCGTGGATCATGTGCTCATGTGGTGCTGAGCACTAAAAGAACTATCTGATTCTCAATGACTATTGGGGGCAGTGAACGTCGTCCGAACCATGTGCATGCAACTGCAGCATGTGATTCTGAGCATGTCCATGTTTCGCTGACAGGTAACCACTTGCTCCTAGGAAGCGGTATGGTGAGTTGGTCCCGCTGTCTGTTTTGATGTCTTCTACTCGTGTTGCCGTGTGGGTGGGGAACTTGGTGATTGTGTGCATTAATATTAAGGTTAACACAAGTTACTATCTGCATTGTTTATGCTGTCGATCTTCAGATACATATTTGATGCAGTCTTATTGCCTGTTCACCTGATCTAACCCAGTAAAATCCAGAGTCAATGTTGTTAGCATTTGCTCAGCCAAGCCGTCACTTCTACCTCATCAATGAAGTCACCAAGTCCATCGAATTTCAATTATCCTCTTTTAAGTTCTGCGGTTATGGCGATGAAAGCGTCACAGGGTTGCTGATGACCGCCATTGCATGGTAAAGACTTCCCCATTATCCCCGTGGAAGGAGCTAGAAAGTGAGGTCGACAGGTGCGCTTAATCCTTACCGCTTGCTGAACAAGTACGTGCACAGGCCACAAAATTCTTTACGGCACGTGGTGACGATTTACAAGTTTTTGCGATAAAAAAGAGTTGTATGCTTAGAATCATTGATCACGGGAAGATTGGATGGCCACCGAAGACTTCGTTCATTGACACGTCGTGTGCTTTGCATCTCCTTTCGCTTCGTTCTTTTTTTTTGAAAGGGCTCCTTTCGCTTCGTTCGGCACTAGTTACATTCGAGCACGTGCTGTGAAAGCGGAGTCAGCTTCTATCGAGCATCGACGCCCAGGTGCGTGTTGCATCTCACTTATCATGCTCCTGTTAAGCTGGCCAGGATCTTGGTCGCTACCAAACCATCTTTGAATTTAATTCGATTTAACCCCCCCCCCCCCCCCCCACACACACACACGTCATCGGCAATATATGCATATTGAGGGTCTGGTTGCTTTGTGACTACATTCTGGTAAGCAAATTTGACCTCATGCGGCTACCATTTGGTCCATATCCTTACACTCCACAACTTCTTAGCACTATCCAATTCATCATGTAAACAACACATTATATCGGTATATCTTGGCTAACCCGTGGCGAACAATTTGTGTGGCTAGCCACACTTTGTGCGGTGGGGATCCAAACAAGTCTTAATAGTTGAATAGGTACATCATGCATGAAAGAGGTAGGCCAGGTCAGTGGATCAAACCCAGTATACAGAAACCGCGGAAAACTCCGTAAAATGTTGGAGCGTCAATGCATCCAAAATTGTTATCATTCGCTATCCGAATAATAAGCACGCCATTCTGTGTGCTGTGCATCTCCAACGAGGCATCGTAGGCTCTTGCTACTCCAGTCTCCGGATCAGGGTTCTTTGACTTCACCCTTTCGAAGTTATGTGACTTCACTTTGAACTGAAAAATATTGCATAATTAATTAGAAAATGTTGTATAATTAATCAAAAAATATTGCACTAATTAAGATACCAAAAAATGTTACATAACTAACTGAAAAATATTCAACTTTGGTTAAGTTAAGATTCAAATTTAGTCAGCGAAGTTAAGATTCAATTTTAGAGGAACTAGCCTGATTGGCGCCCCTAGCTCGCCCGTGGGAAGGATGACAGTTCACAAATTGTCTCGCAGATGTTATTGTTCAATTCCTGCTGGCTGTCTTCCAATACATACTTAGATTAAGTTGAAGTTAGCATCTTCCCAACCATTCATGGAACTGAGCCAGCAGAGCTTTCATATATAAGCTGTAGATAATCAGTTGACTAATCTTTCCAGCATATGTACCAGTAAGTCGATTTCGTTACAGTTGTGCAGCTTCATACTAATAGCTGTAAATAACTCGCTCAAGTAAAACATGGAATGGGAAAAGGAATAAAGTTCTGTTTCCTCCATTCATAGGACGGAAAGGCGCTCTACGCCGTGCCCATTGTGCATTTTTTGTTGTACAGAGCATGACAAAAGAATACTAATAAAATTAGGTTCATCAATTTTGGACATCTCGGTATTTACTTATGAATTTATCAATATTTAACACATTCGGTAAATATAGTGAAAAATAGCATTTTCATGTATGCACATAATTTTAACATGTAGATGACAATAATACAAACCCAACAAAACTTGTTTCATATTTTTTTTTAGCTCTAGATATTTTTCCATGCATTTTAGATTATTTCAGCCAATTTATCAATACAATTAATATTGCTTTTGGTAATTTCTCGAAAATCAAAATACCCTAAAATATTTTTTTACCTGGATCCACCAAGCTACAATCTAGATCAAGGTCCAGGACCCATTGCATGGGATCAAAATGTGTGAGCTCAGTCAAAATCGACCCAGCGGGAGGGGGTGACCATCCTTTGACCAGTCACTGGCGGTGTAGCTCGACCAGGGAGGGGGTTAAATGAGCTTCAAAACGGCATGAGGATTCCATTTGAGTCACTGGTGGCGACATGAACGGCGACATCTAGCTCAACGGTGGCCATAACGTGTAGTGGCGATCGGGTATGCACCGATGGGGAGTTGGGGCACGGGAAGGGGGGAGGGAAGCGGTGCATGATGATTTGGGAAGGGTGGCGAAGGTCACCGTGGCTTGCCTGGGGTTGGGGAGAGCTTATGGCTTGGAGTTCGTCGGCGAGGTGGAGGCGGCGCTCGACCGGTGTGGAGGAAGACGGGTGCACCGGAGCTCCAGCGGAGGGGGGGAGGGGGTAGTGGAGGAGCCGCTCCCGCAAGTGTCGTGGTGCCCCCTAGTGTGTGTGGCTGCCACCACTGTCATTGACCGTGATGAGGGCAAGAGGACGTCGTCACCAGAAGAGGTTGGAAGGGCAAAGCGCGACAAAACCACTCACCGACGTCAAGAGTGGCAGGCCTACATGTTGGCACAGTAGCTACAGTGAGGAAGAATCCTCGAGAAGCCATCGATTCTTGACTCCTTAGGATATGTAATAGATGTCTAGTCTCTAGCTGTTCCGCTTCCCCTCATGCCTCAGGTGGGGTGAGGTTGTCGCTTCGTGCATGCTCCTTAGGGCTGGACGAAAAGCTCAAAACAAGCTCAGCTCGCTCCAAAATCTAACAAGCCGAGTAATAGTTTTAGCTCATTTATATAACAAGCCAGCTTGCGAGCAGCTTGCAAGCCAAACAGTCAGGAGGCAGTTCATAAGTAACCCAGTAGCCTATTTGTAGAACCAAATATATACCTCCACCTCTAATAACCCTAACGCAACATCACATTTCTATTCTCTCGTAGCCGCCGCAATCGGTGCTCAAGGGATGAGGGCTTGACCACTCGAGGCATGGGCACGAGGGCTGCAAGGCCTAGGTGTCGTGCTGCCAGCTGCTGGCGACTCGATGAGCGGTGAATCGATAACACTATCCTTTGTCCATAGCAGTCCTTAGTCCCCTGTTCACAACGTCCGTGCCATCGGCCACCCAGATCCTCATCCATCTCGGCTGCTCAACTTCATCGCAAACTTCTGTTCACATCACCAATAACCCTCTGTTAGCCAAATGAGTTGACTCATGAGTTAAAGCCACGCGAACCAAACCGAATTGATACTTGTACTCATTATATTAACAAGCTAAATCAAATCAGCTTGTTACCTAAACGAGCCAAATAAAACGAGCCAACTTGCGAGCAGCTCAAAAGGCAAACTAGCCAGGATACATCCCATACAACATTGTGCAACCCAATAGTCTATTTGCATAACAAAATATATACCCCCACCCCTAGTAACCCTAACACAACATTACATTTCTATTCTCTCGCAGCCGTCGCAACTGGTGGTTGAGCAATGAGGGCTTGACCGCTCGAGGCATGGGCGCGAGGGCTACAAGGCCTAGGCGCCGTGCCGCTAGCTGTCGGCGACTCGATGAGCGGTGAATCGACAACATCATTCTTTGTCCATAGCAGTCCTCAGTCTCTCATCCACAACATCCGTGCCGTCGGTCACCCAGATCCCCATCCATCTCGACATCATTGTGAATCTCTGTTCACATCACCAATAACCCTTCGTTAGCCAAACGAGCTGACTCACACGAACCAAGCCAAATTAATACTTTTACTAACAAGCTAAACTAAATTAGCTCGTTACCTAAACTAGCCAAGCTCTCTCGTTATCCAGCCCTTATTGCTCCCTCCCCCAACCCCTGGCCAACCTGGCCTCCAATAAACGGACACCGCAACCAGACAAGACAAACCCAGAGCGGCAGCGGAGTCGCACCCCTCCCACACCACCACCCCGCTAACGAACTCTACCCTCCTCCCGCCCCGCGCGAGAGTCTCTCAGAGACAACCCACGCCATGCGACCGGGCGGCCTGCCGAGCCAGCCTGGCACGCCGGGGCGGACGCGCCGGCGCCCGGATCTCACCCTCCCCATGCCCCAGCGCGAGGTCGCCACCTCCCTCGCCGTCCCGCTCCCGCTCCCGCCCCCGTCCTTCGCCGGGACAGGAGGAGGGCCCACCCCACTGGCCGCGACGGCGGGCGGTCCCGCGCACGCCGCGGCGCAGCCGCCCCCGCTGGCGGAGCTGGAGCGCGTCCGCCGCGTCGGCAGCGGGGCCGGCGGGACCGTGTGGATGGTGCGCCACCGCCCCACGGGCCGCGCCTACGCGCTCAAGGTTCTCTACGGTAACCACGACGACGCCGTGCGACGCCAGATCGCGCGCGAGATCGCCATCCTCCGCGCCGCTGACCACCCCGCCGTCGTCCGCTGCCACGGCATGTTCGAGCGCGGCGGGGAGCTCCAGATCCTGCTCGAGTACATGGATGGCGGGTCCCTCGACGGCCGCCGCATCGTCGCCGAGCCCTTCCTCGCCGACGTGGCGCGCCAGGTGCTTGCGGGGATCGCCTACCTCCACCGCCGCCACATCGTGCACCGCGACATCAAGCCCTCCAACCTCCTCATCGACTCCGCGCGCCGCGTCAAGATCGCCGACTTCGGCGTGGGGCGCATCCTCAACCAGACTATGGACCCCTGCAACTCCTCCGTCGGCACCATCGCCTACATGAGCCCCGAGCGCATCAACACCGACCTCAACGACGGCAACTATGATGGCTACGCCGGTGACATCTGGAGCTTCGGACTCAGCATTCTCGAGTTCTACCTGGGCAGGTTCCCCTTCGGGGAGAACCTCGGAAAGCAGGGGGACTGGGCCGCGCTCATGTGCGCCATCTGCTACTCCGATCCGCCGGAGCCGCCTCCCACCGCCTCACCGGAGTTCCGGGGCTTCATCAGCTGCTGCCTCCAGAAGAACCCGGCCAACCGGCTAACGGCCGCGCAGCTGCTGCAGCACCCGTTTGTTGCCGGGCCGCAGCCGCAGCCCCTCGCTGTTCCGCCGTCATGACGATCATTTGGGATTGGAACTACTGTGGATCTCAATCCAATCCTTGGCTACAGTGTCACCTCCAATCCCGCATCAGGTGGTTGGATGCAACGGCGGTGTCAAGGGAACTCACTCATCTTGGAAAGCTCTTCCTGGCCATTTTGGGTGTTTTGTCCATCATCATCGTCCTCTTCCATTGCCGCTGGTGTTGCCGTTGCTGCTGCAATTAAGGTCTCCTTTTGAATTTCGTTGTAGCCATTTTGGGTGTTCTGTCCATCATCGTCGTCCTCAACCAGCTCCTCGCTGCGATTAAGGTTCTTCCCCGCTCCTGTTCTTTCATGTCCTTTACTTTCAGTGATTCTATAACGGAAAAAGATGTGTGCACAAATGATTTTGTAAAATATCATGTCATGTACAGACAGGTCCATTTCGTAGCCAATTTTAATTGTTCTAAAAGATTGGGTTAGAAATTTCAACTTCTTTTTCATGTAGCAAAGCTATCACATGATATGGCATTTGTGCTAGCTCCTCTTTGCGATATTTTCGGTGTAAGTGGTGATGATTGAACAAATGATGGTGATAATAGTGTTCTTCTCCAACAGCAGCTTGATAGGTTCTTGGATTCTTTTATTGGGATATATGATTGCATAGAGAGAACCTTGAAATACGAATAAAACCAGCTTTGTTTGCGTCTCTCTCTTGGTGTTGCTTCGGAGCCATGCTTTTTTCTGTTCCCAAATCCGATTTGACTTTTTTCTTTGCCCTGGCAAAGGTGGTGCTGCCAATTCGACCGGGAGCCCTGACATCGCGTGTGGCCACTGGGCCACTGGGCCACTGGGCCCACACGTCAGTGATGACGTTAGGGGATTTCCTCGTGCCAATTGGCATGCATAGATTTTGTTCATTTTTTAGTCTTTCATGTTTCTTGTTAGTACTAACTTCGTTTTCAAATAGTTGACACCAGTACTATTGTAATTTTAACTTTGATTAATAATAATTTTTAAAATATTTAAGCAAGTAAAATAAATATAGTATTGTTAGATTTGTCATCAAAAGTAGTTTAAGGATGTTGTATATTTAGAATAATTTACGTGTGTATTTGTGAAAAAATAATAATCAAATATTGATCCGTGAAGTCAACTGTGTCAGATATTTGAAAACGGAGTTAGTATCTTGTTACTTGGCAGTACAAGCATATCACTGTAGCAGCATGCGCCGTCATCATCATAGCAGAGGAGCCAGGAACTTTAGTTCAAAAAAAGGCAGGAAATGTTGTGCATTGAGTTGGGGTAAGATTAAGATTTAAGAGGTTCCATGACCTTGGAAACTTTGTGGATTTGTACTTCATTGAGTCTCAGAATGTAACCAAGGACCCTGTCCTGGCAAGTGGACCGAGTTTGTGGGGGTGATAGGCTGTACGATAAACGGAGAGATCTGTCCCTTGTGGATGCTGTCTTGTGCTTGATGAAGTGCAGAGCATCTAGGAGCCCGGGAGTAACAGATACTCCTGTCCATACAGTTCTTTACTAGTGCAGGAGTAGTAGTCTGAACTTCTAAGGGCACGTGATGCAGTCACCCTGCCAAAAAATGGTGTTGACCAAGTTATTGTGCAGGCGTTTGGATCAAAGCCAATGCTTTGGCTCACCCAGGCTAACATGTGCTCTTACACTTATTTTCACACCCACACGTTGGGGAAACGATGGCGGCAAAATCCTCCACCAAAATATGGGGGGCAACGGGCTGGCACATGTGCCATCCAAACGTACCCAAACCTTCTCTCTGGGACTGGACGAAAAGTTCAAAACTCGCGAGCTAGTTCAACTCGTATTCGGCTCGGTTTGGATTAGCTTAGTTTGTTTCAAAATCTAACGAGCCAGCTCGCGAGCTAAATGAACTAGTGACATCGTCTGTATCATATTGCTCTTTTTTACTATAGTCATTAATTTACTTATTAGTTATCTTCATCTTTGATGTAGAGGTTCATCGCTAGCCTATTTGGTTTTTTATTGGTTAGCTTCTCGTTACAATACAACTTTTATCTTTTTTCTTTTCCTATCGATCATTACTTCAGCTTTTGTATGTATAGACATATATGTGGGCAATATTGTTTCATATGTTTTTTTAGGAATATTTTGTTATAGTAACAGAACATATATATGTGGATCTGTCTGCTATTGTGCTATATGTGGATTTGAAAAACATTCAGAAGATTCAGCTTGCGGCAATTGTACCTGTAATTAAACCATATAAAAAAGTACTATACTTGTAGATGTCATTACTGTTGTTGTATGATTTACTTATAGATGTTATTATTATTATTATATGATTTTATCGATGTATTTTTTATAAATATTTATATATTTTTTATCCTAATAATGAGTTGCTCCCTTTAAAAAAATAATATGCTACATGCGAGCCAAACAAGCTGACTCGTGAGCTAAATAAGCCAAACCAAACTGACTTATCTGCTCGTTATATTGAACGAGCTGAGCTGATTCATTATCTAGTCCTACTTCTCTCTCAACTTAATGATGCGGTGTTATACGTCTGCATACAAAATCGTTGCCAATTATAATTTGCAAACATGTGCAACCAAATCCCCTTTCATGGTTTTGAATTTGTTCGTGCAAGATCATGTGATAAATTCATGGCCATTAGTTTCAGCGAACAATTATCGTTGATACCGTGTTGTCAATTTGTACTTCGGATATTACTTATCGATTTGAATTTTGAAGGTCAGCGATAGTCTGCTGTACTCAAAATTCTGTTTTTTTTGTTCCTCTGCATAATGTCGTGATAAACTGCACACGGCAATACGGCATAGTGCAAGAATATTTACCGACGAATGAGATAGTGCCGTACCCCTGGCGTGGCACTGGTCGTACGATCCAGAAGCCCAGTGCCGTATAGGAAGCACTGAAGAATGCAGGTCGCGCTAGGCATGTCAACGGGGAATATTTCTGCGGGGAATGGGTAACCATCCCCGTCTCCGATCGGGGGAAATTTTCCCGTCCCCGTCCCCGTCCCCGCTCGCGGGGAAAAAATTCCCCCATCCCCGCCCCCGCGCGGGGAATGGGTACCCGACAGGGTCCCCGTCCCCGCTATCGAGAAAGAATTTTGGGCTGAGCCGATTGTAGTTAGGTAGAAATTTTTGGGCTGGACCGATTGAAGTTAAATAAATTCAGCTCAATAAAAATAAAACTTAATATTCGGGGCCCCGCGGGGAAACGGGGACGGGGGATGGGGAATCATCCCCGCCCCGCCATACCCGACAGGGGGGATTTTTTTCCCCATTAAACTCCCCGTGAGGAAAAAAATGATCCCATCCCCGTCCCCTAATAGGGGAATTCCCCGTCGGGGAACGGGGAACGGGGCCCCGTTGACATCCCTAGGTCACGCAGGCAATTGCGAAATCGCCCGGCCTGCTTATTGGTGAGGAAGGGGACAATAGAAAGGTGTGGGTAGAGATATTTTCTTCTGAGCTGATATTAAATTTGAAATTAATCATCTTTTGATCCTGTTGTATATGAACTAGTTTGTATAAGATATATTATTAAAGAATGAACAAATTCGGATATATTATCAGATGTGGATAAATTTTAAGACATATAATTATTTTTTCCGAATTATACAGGAAACTGGCATGATACAACAAAAGTGCCACGAATATTTCTTCGCGAATTCTCCTGGCCAGATTGCCGTAGAATAATTTCTGTCTTTTTAGTCGTGGCAAAACTGGAACGCTGACTTGCACAGTGGAAAAGTCTAGTTTCTTTTTTCTTTGAGAGAGGGGAGTGAAAAAGTCTAGTTGCAGGGCATGATCTGACTAGCACTTCAGTTCAGGGGCCATTGAGGCTTGAAGAAATTCACTCGGCTTCAGACCTTCATTGGCAGGGTCTGTCTTGTTCAGTTGATATGTAGCAGTATATTAGACAGAAGCTTTTAACATTTAAATACATTTAGTACTTGTCTATTAGCATTACTAATGAACCTTGTCTATTAGTACTTGTCATCTTATTCGTACTCTCAAATAAGATAACAAAATTATATAGACAGACAATGCAGGAAGGGAAGCCTATGCTCTTTATACTATTATTATTCCTACAAGGCAATTGCCCTCCTACGGATGCAAGAGCTTGAGCACGACGGGGAGCCCGCGCAAGGGCTGCAGCGTCAGGAAGTCGGCCGGCGCGTGCACGTACTCCGGCGCCACCTCGAACGCGAACCGCCGCAGGATCATCGCCAGCGTCGCCTTCGCCTCCAGCATCGCGAAGTCCTGCCCGATGCACGACCGCGGGCCGGCGGAGAAGGACAGCAGCGCGCTCGGGTGCGCGGCCGCCCGCCCGCCCACGCCGTCCCGGAACCGAAGCGGGTTGAACTTGCCGGCGTCCGAGCCCCAGACCTCCTCATGGCGGTGCAGCATCGCTATAGGGATGGACAGGACGGTGGCCTTGGGAACCTTCCGCGGTGGCCATCCTCCCCATAACACCGCACCGTACAGCCTCAGCGTCTCGTACAGCACCATCGTCACCTGCAAAACCCGAAACCATCGTCGTCACGAGCTTGCCGTCACCATGCGATAGAAGACTACCTAGCTTAGCTAAAGGTGAGGCCTTACGAGCTTGAGCTTGTTGAGGGCATCGCAGTGGAGGGGTATGTCGGCGCGGCCGCACTCCCGGAGCACCTATGTGAGGAACGGTCACCTTATAAGAGGGAGTAAATTAAGATATTTAGAAATTACTGGTTTAAAAAATTTACAAGATAAATATATCTTAATTTTTATCTAAATATGATATATATTTATTTTAGTGTGTCTACTAAGAATATTATAACTTATTTTAACAAGGTAAATTGTAAGAATATAAATATAAAAATATAAATAAGGTAAAGAGATAAATTCGGTACGAGAAATTTTTATCTCATAATATCGGTAGCACATAAGTTACCCCTAGTCTACATTAAAACTCCATAAAGTATATGTTCTCGATCATCAAGACTCTTCTGGTTACGTCTCTTGAGCTATCAAGACACCAAGACAAGACCTTAAACACGATGAGCTATCAAACTATTAAGTTGAGGTATCATCGCTAACCTCTATTCTGATCATTTATACGTCGTTTTTACTTCGGAGCTTTAGTCACAATTCCACGTTTCCGCACAATCTTTTTGCCACCACTCAACACCAAGTCGGAGGGTAATAAGTTATCGGCGAGTTACCAAGATTCCGAGGCGCTAGCGTACCTTTCGGTACATGATTGGATCACTCCTTAATCCACTCTCTAGGTTACAACACCTAACAACATTTCTCTCTAGTCCTATAAATCACTAATCCTCTCTAATGGTGTGCTTAATTGCCTTGAATGTACATTTTAAGCAACTGGATGGCTTGAATGTATTCTCAAGTGTGTATGAGATTCTCTAGATTACAACACCTTTAAATGTTCAAGTGTGTGTATTTATAGCTTTAAACTCGTCAACTAATTGTTGCTCCGTAAACTCAACTTTACTGTGAAAATCGAATGATCCGGTGTAGATATTTTGTATTCACCGGACCATCCAGTGCATACATCATCACAAACTAGCCGTTGAAAATCCACTCAGCAACTCTTCTAAACACCGGATGTTCCGGTATAACATTTACTTCATCACCAAACTATCCAGTGTATTGACCTAAGCCTTGAAAGTGCATCTAGGCCCCTAAGTGGGTTTTAGTGATAATGACAAACAATTAAAGAAGTAATGAGGGTTATAAAATATGGACAGGTGTGATTCCATCAAATGAAAATTCGACACATGGTGACCCCGAACAAAAGGAAAAAAGGGAAGCAGCAAATGGATCTTATAGTTTTAAATTCTTTTATCGTTTTGAAATTGAGTTTAGGATGTTGTATTATTAAGGGTGATTAAAAAATTACTTGTTTGCGTAGTGCTCAAGAAAACTAACAAACACATGAGAGACATCGAACACAAGTCTTTCACCTTTGTTAGCCCTAATTCTTTTGAACTGAGAAAATGTGGAGGGTCCGCATAACTGTAGTGAAGGGTTCGCACTTTAGATGCTTTGGGTTAACTGCAGAGGGTCTGTGCTTTTCAGGAGTAACGGCTAGTTTTTTAGAGTGGAGTATTTATACTCCACACCTTTTCAATCTAACAGGAACCATGCATTCATTTTCGACCTAACCTGAGGCAAGAAGCTCTAGTTCATTCAAAGCTCCCATCTCCAATCCCCTTTGTGATTCTTGGTGAAATCTTTCGTATGATTGAGTGAGAGAAAGGACTAGTGCTAGTGAGATACAAATCCATCATTTGAGCACTTGTTTTCTTCATCAAGCCGGTGATTTCCTGTTTGTTATTCTTGGTGGTTTGTCCACCTAGATGATTAGGCGTTGACCGTCGAGCTCCCAATCTTGTGGTGAGCCCCGAAAAGTTTGTATTACCCCTGCAATTGAGTAAATAACCTAAGCTTGTTCTTTATGAGCTTGGGTGAGAAAAGGGTTGAAAGAGACCCGTCTCTTTATGAGCTCCTCAACGAAGACGTAGACACTTCTTAGTGGAGTGATCGAACTTCAGTGAACAAATCATTGTGTCTCATTTATCAATTTATTGTGATTTGTTCTAGTTTCTAGTTTTCTTTGATTTTTAGGGTTTGAACCTGATCTATCTCTTTGTAAGGTTTGAGCTGCAGGTACTTAGATATACAGGTTGAAAAACAACCTCTAGTGCTTGGTAATTTGTAGATTTTATACCCGTTGTCTTTGCATAGGCATCAATTTAAGTTTTCTCTAGAAAGTCTGGAGTATCCGCAGATTTCTGCGGAACCTCCGCATATCTGCGGAGGTTCTGGACAAATCTACGGAGAGTTCGTATTTTCTTTATCCGTTGCATTCAGATTGTTAAATTTTCAGATTTCGCCTATTCACCCTCTCCAGGTGACATTTCAATTGGTATCAGAGCCTAACCTCCTACAAGGCTTCACAGCTTAGATGATTTGAAGATGTCGGCATCTGAGAAGAAAGGTGTGGGAAGCCCGAAGAGTCCGAAGAATAATGTTTCAACATCGGGTAATGGTAAAGGTAGGGGAGCTGCAATTGAATTCAATTATAATAAATTAAATGCTTCCAATTTTTATATTTCTGTGCCTTCCGGGCATACACCATATTTTGATGGTACATATTATGCTGCTTGAAGGTATAAAACAAAATTGCATCTAATATCTCTTCATTCAAGTATTTGGAAGATTGTTTGCACATATTTTATGTTGTCAGATGAAAACAATGAGTTCACCCTCGATCAAGAGCAAAATCTACACAGCAATACATAAACCGCAAGTGTGCAAAATGATATGGGCTTGAGGAGGCCAAAATGATATGGGACACACTTCAAGTCACACATAAAAGCACCACAAGTGTAAGTGAATCAAAGATTGAGTTGCTTGAAGATAAATTGAGAAGATTTGTTATGTTGGATGATGAAACCCTCCAAGCTATGTATGACTGGATGATGGTGCTAGTGAACAAAATTAGAGGACTTGAAAGTGAAGAGCTTGATGATCACAAGGTGGTGAGAAGATTGCTTGGAGCTTTTGCACCAAGGAACCCCACCTTGGTCACACTCATTTGAGAGAGAAGGTATTACAAGAGGCTCACACCAAGTAATGTACTTGAGAGGATTCTTGCTCATAAGCTTATAGAGGAGGAAGAAAATGAAGTTAGAAATCTTGTCAAGCAAAACTCCATCTCTAAGAACAAAGAAGTAGCATTCAAGACAAGCAAGAGTAAGCAAGTTGTAGAGTGAAGCTCAAGTGAAGAAGAAAGCTCAGATGATGAAGAGATAGCCTTCTTTGTAAGAAAATTTAAGAAATTCATGAAGAAATGTGGCTATAGCAAGTACAAGAGAGACATGCCCAAGAGAAGAATATCCAAAAGGGCTTGTTATGAGTGTGGTGAAGTTGGTCACTTTATCGCCGATTGTCCGAACAAGAAGGAGAGCAAGGACAAGGATGAGAAGAAGAATAAGTCTTTCAAGAAGGATAAGTACAAGACCCACAAGAAGAAGTACTCGGATCAAGCTCACATCGGCAAGGAGTGAGACTCCAACTCCAACTCCGACTCCGATGATGAAGGAGTCGCCACCATCGTCGTCCGCTCCTCTATACCGAAAAAGTCACTTTTTGGTGACTTAAGTGATGATGACAATTCTAAATGTCTCATGACAAAAGGACTTAAGGTAAAATCACAACTCAAGCTCCTAGATACCGATAGTGATAATGGTTGTGAAAGCATACTTAAAAATTTGAGTAAAAATACTATGTCTAAAATGAAAGAACTAATGGAAACAATAGAGAATCAAGAGGAGATCCTTAAGAAGCAAGAGGACTTGCTTACCTTGAAAAGTAGAGAAACCTTGAACTCGGGGAGCTTCTTGCTAAAGAGAGAGAGAAAGTTGAGAAATTGATCAAAATCTTGATTTGGCCAAAATTTCAATTGTTAGTCTTGAGAATAGCAATTCTACACTTCAAGAGAAACTCTTAAGTTCAGATGAAACTCATAAAATTCTTGAAGCGCAAACTGATACCTAAAAAATAGCACTCCTATTTCTAATGATGCAATCTTACTCTCTAATGCTTCTACTAGAAATAGTTGCTTTTGTTGTTACAATATTGATATAAATGCTTATACTACTAATGTTGAATCTTTGCAAGTATTACAAAAAGAAAATGAGAGGCTAAGTGTTTTGGTTAAGTATGTGTGTATCAAGACATACAAATCCAAGGATGCATTATACAAGACCACTGAGATTAAGGATAACAAGTAAAAGAGAGGTCTTGAGTTTGATGCACATACAAGCAAACCAAGTGAGCGTTTAGTGACGAATGGCAAGGAGTGTCTCAAGTTCATCAAGGGAGACATGCAAAGTGATCCAATCACACAAGTCAAGCAACAAAAGGGCCATGCTCCGCAATCTACCTTTTATACTTCTTATGTGCTTAAGAAGAACCACCATGGTAAAATGATTGCTCTATATGTTGGTGCTCGCACAAAATATAGAGTTGTGAAAAAGAATGTGTGGGTACCAAAAGTGCTTGTAACTAATATTAAAGGAACCAAACAAATTTAGGTACCTAAAACAAAGGCTTAAAGTTGCTTTGTAGGCATACTTATCTGGTGGATCAAGTTGGGTGCTAGATAGTAGATGCACAAATCATATGATCGGAGAGAAGAGTATGTTCTCATCATTTGAAGAAGATGAAGGACTGCATGAAAATATCATCTTTGGTGATGATGGGAAAGGAAAGGTAATTGGTTTAGGTACAATTGCTATCTCCAATGATCATTCTATCTGAAATATTTTGTTAGTCAAATCTCTTAACTACAATTTGTTGTTCGTATCACAACTTTGTGAGATGGGATACAATTGTCTTTTTACTAATGAGGGTGTGACTGTCTCTAAAAAGAAAGACGTATCAATAGCTTTCACTGGTCAGTTGAAGGGCAAGCTTTACCTTGTTGATTTCTTAACTGATGAAGTGAGATCTAAAACTTGCCTGATTGCTAAGTCTAGCATGGGTTAGCTATGGTATCGCCAATTAGCCTATGTTGGCATAAGGAATTTATCTAAAATTTTAAAGAGGGAGCATATCTTAGAACTAACAAATATTTTCTTTTGAGAAAGATAGAATTTGTAGTGCGTGTCAAGCAGGAAAGCAAGTTAGAGCTCCTCACCTTGTCAAGAATGTGATGATGACCACAAGGCAATTGGAACTTCTTCACATAGATTTAATCAGACCAATTGCCTACATAAGTATTAGCGGTAACAAATATGGTTTGGTTATTTATGATGATTATTCTCGTTTTGCATGATAAGAGTGAAACACAAGCCATATTCAAGAAATTTGTGAGAAGAGATCAAAATGAGTTTGATATGAAGATCAAAAGGGTAAGAAGCGACAACAGAAGCGAATTCAAAAATACACAAGTTGAAGAATTTCTTGATGAAGAAGGGATTAAGCATGAATTCTCGGCACCCTACTCCCCTCAACAAAATAGAGTTGTTGAGATGAAGAATAGAACTCTCATAGAGTCGGCAAGGATAATACTTGATGAGTACAAGATCTCGGATCAATTTTGGACGGAGGCAATCAACACTGCATGGCATGGCATCAACCGATTATATCATCACAAGATTTTGAAGAAGACCGCCTACGAGCTTCTAACCGGTAGTAAATGCTTTATTCTAAATAAGAAAGACAAAAAGCTCATAAGGTTGATGAAGGTTTTATGCTTGATTATGAATCAAATGACTACGCCTACCGTGTTTTCAACAAAACCTCCGGTTGTGTTGAAATCACGCGTGATGTAATATTTGATGAATCTAATAGCTCTCAAGTGGAGCAAGTTGATCTAAATATTGTAAGTAACGAAGAACCCACTAGTGAATCAATCAAGAAGCTAGCCATTGGTGAAGTAAGGTCCAAGGAAGCTTAAAATCAAAAGGAGGTTGAAGAAAATTGTGAAACAGCATCAGCTGTGGCAAAGTGCGGAGACTTTGGACCAATATGCGGAGACTCCAAACAAATATGCAAAGGATTCGCAGAAAAGTGCGGAGGGTCCGCACATTACCAGAAAAGAAGAAAGAGCCAAGTATTTATACAAGATGAAGCTCAAACTCAAGCTGAAGATCAAGTGATTGAAGAAGATGAATGACCAATTCAAGATCAATCTCAAGTACCACACCCAAGAGTCCACCAAAATATTCAAAGAGATCACCTGATTGATAATATTATTGGTGATATACAAAAGGGGGTAACTACTCGTTCAAGAATTACAAATTTTTATGAATATTACTCCTTTGTCTCTTGTTTGGAACATTTGAAGGTACAAGATACTCTTAGAAATCTGGATTGGGTGATGGCTATGCAAGAAGAGTTAAATAACTTCAAGAGGAATGGAGTCTGGTCCTTGGTGGAAAGACTAAATCAAAATGTGATCGGCATCAAATGAGTCTTCCTCAATAAACAAGATGAGAATGGGATTGTGACAAGAAATAAAGTAAGGTTGGTTGCTCAAGGCTTCACGCAAATAGAAGGTTTGGATTTTGGTGAGACTTATGCACCCGTAGCTAGGCTTGAATCAATTCGTATATTACTTGTTTATGCTACTCACCATGATTTCAAGCTATATAAAATGAACGTGAAGAGTGCCTTTCTAAATAGACCAATCTCTGAATTGGTGTATGTGGACCAACCATCCAGATTTGAAGATCCCAAGTATCATCAACATGTTTATAAACTTCATAAGCCGCTCTACGGGCTTAAGCAAGCACCTAGAGCATGGTATGAATGCATTAGGAATTTTTTTTGTTAAAAAGATTTTTAAAATAGACAAAGTCGATTCTACTTTCTTCACTAAAAATATTGATAATGATTTATTTGTTTGCCAAATATATGTCGATGATATTATATTTGGCTCTACTAATTAATCCTTTTGTAAAGAGTTTAGTAGGATCATGATCAAAAGGTTCGAGATGTCAATGATGAGGAGTTAAAGTTCTTTCTTAGATTTCAAATCAAACAACTCAAGGAAGGAACAATCATTTGTCAAACAAAATACATTAAAGATATGCTCAAAAAATTTGACATGAAGAATATCAAGCCTATTAAGATTCTGGTGCACAAGGTCCAGGTGGTGCTGGTCAAGCTGAAGAACCGCAAATGGGCCATCCTATGTGTACTAGACTGAAGGATAATATAATCAAGCCAAAAGAGTTCAGAGATGGAGCAATCAGGCATACTGCTGGAATCACCGTTTCTGAGCTGACAACAACACAAACTGAGCCAGACTCACACATACAAGCTATGAAATTGCCTGAGTGGAGAAAGGCCATGGATGAGGAATACTCTGCACTTATTAGGAATCAGACTTGGACTCTTGTTCCACCAAGGAAAGGAGTAAATCTAATAGATAGCAGATGGGTCTTCAAATTGAAAAGAAAAGCTGGTGGGTCTAATGATAGATTTAAGGCTTGGTTGGTACCAAAAGGGTTTAAGCAAAGGTTTGGAATAGATGATCTGGACAAATATAGTCCAGTTGTAAAGCCTACTACTGTGAGGATCATTCTATCTCTTGCTTTCTCTCAAGGTTGGAATCTAAGGCAGATTGATATTCAGAATGTATTATTGCATGGAGTGTTACAAGAAGAAGTTTTTATGCGCCAACCACCTGGTTATGAAGACCCAAAGGTACCCCCAAGCTACATTTGTAAGCTAAACAAAGCATTCTATGGACTAAAGCAAACACCTCGGGCATGGCATTCAAGGTTGACCTGCAAGCTTCAGGAAATGGGCTTTAGTCCCTCCAAAACTGATGCATCCTTATTAATCTATAGTAAGAATGGCTTGACATTATATATGTTGATCTATGTTCATGACATTATTATTGTGAGTTTAAGTTCAAGTGCTACTGATAGCCTTATCAAAGAGTTAACCAGGGAGTTCGTAGTCAAGGACTTGGAGCATTTGAGTATTTTCTGGGCATTGAGGTCAAGTCAAACTCAAAGGGAATTCTTCTGTCAAAAAAAGGTATGCACAAGGTTTACTAAAAAGGGCAAACATGGGCAGGTGCAGGCCAATCTCAACTCCTATGGCATCAGGTGAGAAACTAGCAAGATAGCATGGTGATGCACTCACTGGTGATGATCAATTTCAGTATAAAGTATAGTTGGGGGATTACAATATCTGACAATCACAAGGCCTGATCTCTCCTTCTCTGTCTACCGTGTATGTCAGTTCATTCAGACTCCAACCTATGTACATTGGGCAGTAGTAAATAGGATACTTGGTATCTTAAAGGTTCTATTGATCAAGGTTTACAAATTCAAATATCAACAACAAATCTTAGTGCATTCTGTAATGCTGATTGGGCAAGCTGCCTAGATGATCGGCGTTCTACAAGTGGGTTTGCAGTCCTGCTTAGATCCAATTTGGTCTCGTGGAGCTCACGCAAATAATCCACAGTTTCAAGATCAAGCACCGAAGCAGAGTACAAGGCAACTGTAAATGTAGCATGTGAGGTGGTTTAGATATAGTCACTGCTGAAAGAGATGAATATTTTTCATAAGAAACCACCCATACTTTGGTGTGACAATCTCGGGGTGACTTACCTTACTGCAAATCCAATATTCCATGCAAGAACAAAGCACATTGAAGTGGATTTTCATTTTGTCCGTGAACAAGTAGCTCGAAAAGCATTGGAGGTTCGGTTCATTTCTTCCAAGGATCAAGTCGTTGATATGTTGGCACCAAAGCATTGCCGAGAGCTCTTTTCAGCCTGAATTGCAGCAATCTCAACCTTTTCTAGCTGGTTGTGATTGAGAGGGACTGTAAGAATTTGTGTTCTAGACGTTGTGCCTAACGTTCAGTAGAATTCAGTTGTGGATGCGCATGCAGTCGCGTGAGTATAGCGCGGTGACCACGTACAGAGACTAGTCGTGAGCACGTTTGCAGGATAAGCTGTAGTTGTCCCTGCAAATTGGATCACAACTGAATGTGTACGTGCTGTATTTCATCTATAAATAGAGACCACGATCCTCGTTGCATCGACGCGTTCGTCATTACATTTCTCTCCTCAAATCTTTTACAGGACACCCGTTTTTGGCGACGGAATAAGTAAGCCACGCCTTGACTACCACAGGTCCACAGCAATGTTACTCAACAAAATTAGTAGGAGCCTTCCCCTGATTCAACCACTCTTCCAAAACTGCGAAAATCCATTGCGAAGAACAAACTTACAAGTTACATCCACAGGTACACAGCAATGGCAGAGCCATATGGTTCTTTACGTATCAGTAACATAGCTTGTGCAAAAGAAATTCTGCACCAAAACTTGTGCCAGAAACAACACTTGCTTCACCTCCCTTCATGCCATCCCTACCTCACCCTGCAAGTGCCGATGCAATGACATCTTGGATAGTTTGTGTTAGGCGTTCGACCTTCGTGTCGGCATGGGTGAATCACCTGCTCTTGAGCTGAACACCGATCTCGGGTACTGCGAGTCGCTCATCATATCCTGTGAATTTTGCGTCAGATGTTGGTGTCAGATATGTTGAGACGTTGTGTTGAATTGTTGGTGGTTGAGGATAAGGAAAGCTTACGGCGTGTGACCGTGGGGCATTGCTGTGGAACGGGGAGCTGTGCATGCTATTGCTGCCGCCGCCACCCCTGATGGCGCCACAGTACTGCATGTTGTCCTCACCAAGCGCGCGCAGCCGATTGAGCTCCGGGAGCACGAGGGTGCCGAGGTCCGGCCGGTCCTTGCGGCGCAGCTCGCAGCACCGGATGGCCATCTCAGCGAGGCACTGCGCCTCCTCGATGGGCCAATCGGGAACAGCCGGGTCGAGCAGGTCCTGGAGCGCGCCGCGCTCCAGGGCGCGACCGACGTGGTGCGTTAGCCCCATGGGTGGCTTCGCCGTGATGATCTGCAGCAGCATGACGCCGAGGGAGTAGACGTCGGACTTGACGCCGAGCATGCCCGTCTGCTGGTACTCCGGATCGATGTAGCAGAACGTGCCGGCGGTGGACGTCATGCGGTACTGCGTCACGGTGTCGGCGACGGATGGCGGCACGAGCCGCGCCAGTCCGACGTCGCTGACCTTGCTCACGTAGTTGCGGTCGAGCAGAATGTTCCCGGGCTTGAGGTCGCGATGCACAAGCGGCTCCGGCTTAGTCTGGTGCAGGAACAACAGCCCGGTGGCGATCTCGGCGGCGATGCGGAACCGGTGCTGCCACGGGATGACGGGGCCGCCGCCGCGCCGGAAGAGGCAGTCGTCGAGGCTACCGTTGGCCATGTACTCGTACACGAGGCAGCCGTACTCCGGGCAGGCGCCTAGGAGGAGCACCATGTTGGGGTGGCGGATGCAGCTGAGCACCTCAACCTCCTGCTGGAACTGGGACCTGCCCTGCGCGGCGTCGGGGCGGAGCACCTTGATGGCTACCGGTGTGTGGTCGAGGAAGCCCTTGTACACAGGACCGTATCCGCCCTCGCCGATCTTGCGGGCATCGTTGAAGCGCTCGGTGGCGTGCTCTATCTCCTCGATACTGTACCGGCGGTACTGAACCTCGTGCGACATGCCGCCGCCGCGGTTCTTGCGTTCCTCGGCCTCCTTGAGCAGCTTCTTCTCTGCGCTGATCCGCTTTTGCACCTCCAGCTCGGCGATCCGCTGCGACGCCTCCGCCGCCTCCATCGCCGCCTTCGCCTTCGCCTTCTCCCGCTCGATCATCGCCATTGCTGACTCCTCCGTCAGCCGCGAGTCCTGCGTCTTCTGCTCCTCCTCCGCCTTCCACCTCTGCAGCTCCATCGCCTTCTGTTTTGCAGTGAGCGCCTCCTTGCAGGCCGTGCTGTACATGTCCATGGTCTGCTTGAGCTCGAGCCGTAGCCGCTTCATCTCCGTCTCCACGTCGTCCTATATTGTGCGCATTCGTCGGTTAACTTTGCTTCGTTTCTCTCAAGGTGGTGGTACGACAAAGGACAGTTGAGGTGAGCTAGGAGGTGACCATGCCGATGGAGCAGAAGGAGGAGGCGCTGCTCTGCGAGAAGGAGGTGTGGTCCATGGCGCCAAAGGAGTCGCCGCCCCACTTGCTGGGCGTGCGCGACATCTCGAAGCTGTGGTCGTAGCTATCCGTGGAGGTGGCCGACATCCGTGGAGGGACCATCGCCGGGTGGTGGTCGACGCTCCGGCGGCCGGTGCTGACGAACGAGATGTCCGCCGAGTCCGGCATGGACAGGTGGCTGAGGTCGGCGTACGACTTCCTCATGTTCCCCGTGCCCCCTCGGGCGAACGGCGAGCGGATGTAGTTGTCCACCCTCGGCGTCTCGGCGTGGTCGTGCCCCCTTGACGACGACGACCACCGCTGCGACGGCGCCACGGCTGCGATGCTCTGGCATTGGATCTGCGACCGGAGCGGCGACACCCGTGGCGCGGCGCGGATGGCGTTGCGCGTCGACGAGACCTTGCCCTTGTTGATGATAAACACCGTGCAGAAGTCTGGTGCGCCCTTGGAGATGGTCGTCGGGATGTCTGCCTTGAACCTGAAGCCGCCCCTCGCCGTGGCGCCGATGACCAGCTTCTCGATGGCCGCGTGCGCCGAGAACTCAATGATCGACTTGGCCACGTCGTGCTCGTCCAGCACCACATCCTTGCACTGGATCTGCACGAGAACACACCGCATTACACACCGCAACCTCGTTGTAGACTGAACGGCGGCGGCCATGAAGCCCAGGCATGCGTGCATCGATCACGTACGTCCTTGCGGGTGCAGAAGCAGCGGAACGGAAGGAAGAGGTCCTTCATGTGCGGGTCCGTCGGCTGCTTGAACCCGTTGGCATCCTCCACCCCGCCTGCAACACACCCGTCAGTCTCTCTTAGCCTGTGAAAAATTTATTTATCGCCGAAAAAAAATCAATAAACCTGATAATCCTGTTTATCGGCGGAGGCCGGTAAATTTACTTATCGACCAAAAATTTTGGTAAATTTTGAATTTAGCGTCTTTTGATTCCCAGATCCAACACACGAGTAACAAAACGTCGCAGGCCACCGGACCACCCCTCCAATCCTAATTTATTTTTGTGTTATTTTTTATGTAAAATGATTTGGATGCAATCTATATGATTTTCTAGATAAATTGAGCCTTTTTTAAAAAAAATTTGTCCGAAATTTTTTTGTCTACCGTCGATAGAATTTCGATAAATCCGATAATCCTGTTTATCGTTAACCTCCGATAAATTTTTCTTATCGATAAATTTTTCCTTGCTCTCAGCACGCAAGAGGACAGGTGCTGGCCTGAGGTGGTGCACTTGCCTGAGGTGCCCTTGGTGTTGACGTGGACGAGGACGATGGTCTGGCCCTTCTGGACGAGCGAGTCGATGGCCCACTTGAGCGCGTTCTGGCTGTTCTTGTCCTTGTCGATGCACACCGCCACCAGCGGGTAGCTCGACGTGTCCGGCGACTCCCTTCCGTCCTGGTACCTCCCCATCGCCGGCGACGGGCTTCTCCCACCACGACGTACGGCCGCCGGCGGGATCGATTCAGCTCACGGGTCACAACAACGAAGCACGTACGTCCTCAGCTGGCTACCGTTGTTGCGCCATGGCCTGATCGGTCAAGGGGAGGGGCACCGAGGGGTGGGGGAGGTGCTGTTCATCTACCCCTGCTCCTAGATTGACCTCTATTATTAAGCACGTCATTTTAGGATGCGGTGGCCGTTTGAGGCCGCGCAGAAATAGGATGTTCATGGCTTCTACCTTGTTCAACGGGTGGCCACCAAACATCGAATTCCTGTCTTTTCCGAACACATCGTGTTATTACTCGTGTTTTTTTTCTCTCCAAACCTGAAGAAAGATTAATGTTTGGCTGTGTTAATTTAGCATGCATACTTATTTTGGGAAAATGCTAGTCTTCACGCCTTCCATTTCTAGTTATTTGGCATTCACAGGGCGAGAGGAGGTAAGCAGCCTAAAAATCTCGTTGTTTTCTATCCATAAGGAAAATAATCCTGTAAAATCTGGTTTCTGTTAGGATAAATAATCTTGTCATTTTTTTTGTTTTCTGAAATAAGTGTGCATGATGCCCGGTTGCTCAGGAAGACTGGGATCATCACATAGTTAGGAGTTGAATCGATCGTTTTTCAGTTTTGTCAGTCAGAGTGTTAGTAACGGCCTCAGGACCTGGGCGTGGGATGGCACGTTCAGGTGAGCAGCTGAAGTGTCAGGCAAGTGGCCCATGCAAATCGTGTGTTAGGTTTTACCTATTTAATCAACGGAAATCGCTCCTGAAATTGAATCAGCCAGCACCAAAAACACACTCCCTCTTCGGAGTTCTGCGCCCTTTCGTCAGAAGAGCAGATCGGGGCGATCAGCTGTGGACTGAAATCGTGTCTATGTGGCACTCACAATTGGCATTAGAGCCAGGTACCACATTTGTGTCGTGATCAAGACATGTCTAGTTCGTTCAAGACTTCGTCGCGTCGACGCTCCTCACCACCGCGTCCCATGACTCACAAGGGCAGTAGAAGTGCAGACGACGCTGCGGGCCAGAAACTGGTGGTACATCGGGTGGTGAGAGAGGTTAGCGGATCATCATTGTACCCAATGCTCACGCAAACGAACTACACTGAGTGGTCTCTCATGATAAAAGAAATGATGCAAGCTAGAGGGCTGTGGAATGCAGTTGATCATGGCAGCGTCGAACTTCATGAAGATAGGATGGTGCTCGATGCCATCTGTTTATTATTTGTGAATCGCCGATCTTACGATTTTGTGAATGAAGTGGAGGATACTTAAAGGTTTATCTAACTCCTAAATATGGTTTTAATAATTAATGATAAGATAATATCTATAGACTAACAATAGCGTTGAGAATTATTAGTAGGTTATTTCATAGGAGATGTATAAGTGATAAATCATGTATTCATTGAGGAATTTTATGAGATTAAATAAATGCATCGATATTATTGAGCTCTAGGTGATGCTTATGAAATGAAGGAGAAGCTCGAAAAGATTGATGATTAGCGTTAAGTCACTTGTAAAGATTAAATGCTAGATGTATGAGTTTTATTGACTAACTCGTGCGCTTTGTGCTTGAGAGTGAGTTGAGATTAAGTTCTATAAGAAGATATGAGTTGAATTGAAATATTTAATATGCCAAGTTGGAATGGCAATATTAAGACAAGCTTAGTTGACAACTTATATATATGATGCGGTTCAAGCCTTGGTGGTGAACCAAATGAAAATAACGCGAAGAGTGAAGTCTCTTATGCTTTGTGGGTGGGAAGCTATCAAAAGAGCTTCATTTAGCTTCCAGAGATCAAGTGAAGATCAAGATGGAAGCGATGATGATTATTGTCATCAAGAGAAGATGAGTTGATAACAAGTTTTGAAGAGTTATGAGAAACGTCGAGGCTTAGATGATGTGTTTGTCAAGTTCGATGGGATTGTTCAAGGCAAAGGTATAAGCAGAATATATTTTCTAGTTTTACCGGTCCCAGAAAGTTTGGTGGGAGACCGGGTTATATGATCGATAGCCGTACTATCAAGATGGACTGCAAAAAATGTTGCTCAATTATTGTGACGAGTGCTCAAACCATATGCTTAGTACGGGATAAGTTTGTGTCATTTTAGGATCCGGGGTATCTAAAAGGTGTTTTAGATTTAACCATTTTGTTATTATCGGTCTTAGTGGTGAAAAGTGGTTGTGGCTAAGTCTTAGTGGTGTTTGGTATGTTTCATGTGGTACCTAGTTTAATCTTGAAGAATTAAATTTTGTACAATAGGTGGAAGTACCCGAATAAGTTTTCACAATGTTCCTAGTTCCTAGTTTTGATCTAATGTTGTTGAGATCATAAAATAAGTTGGGATGTGTAGCCTTCTGAGTAAGCTTTCCATAGAGTCAGAGATCACCGAAATCGAACAACGAGTTCAAAAGTTATCTCTGTTTTTCTGAGTGTCAGTTGTGTTCATCGGATGTTCCGATCCTGACTTCGGATGTTCCGATGGATCGGAACATCCAATTTTCAGTTTTGAGTTAGTTTTGGATCAGATGTTCTGATCCATACATTGTAAGTTCTGATGTGTGATTTTTACCAGATTTGACTGTTAGGATTCAAAAGATCGGATGTTCTGATTTGGGGATCAAAAGTTTCCGATGGGTACAAAGTCTATTCAATTGCTAGTTTTTCAGAGTGGGGTATTGTTGGAGGATCATCCCTGATAATGAATCTGGCGTGTACTGGACGACTGACGAGTTGATCAGTGTTTCTTGTGGTTGGATCGAATGGACGCAAGAACGCATGGATTTATCAAGGTTCAGGTCTCTCGTAGGATAATAGCTCTATGTCCTATGTATTTTCTTATGGATTGAATGAACTTGTTACAGAATGTCTTACCTTATTCTACAAGCCGGGTCCTTCTCCCTTTATATAATAGGGGAAAGGAGAACAAACAAGCGGATCATACCAAGCCCTGCAATAGACCTACTCCTAACATCTTTGGTGGCCAGCTTCTTGACTATCTTCTGGTCTCTGACTCCCCTCCAGAACGCAATGATCATGGACTCATCCGTGATCTTCGAAATGATATTTCGGCATTTGGTGAAACGCCAGATGTAATCTCGCAGCAACTCGCTATGTTGTTGCCTAACCTGGTACATGTCATCATTGACTCCTAATCGGGCATAGGTTCCATAAAAGTTAGCGACAAACTGGTCGCATAAGTCTTCTCAGGAATGAATCGACCCGCAAGAGAGGTACATGGGCCAAGACCGAGACGAACTGGTCAGGGCGGTTGGGAAATAGTTCGCCATGACCTTCCTGTCACCACCCGCGGCTTACACCATGGTAGTATAGATCTGTAGGAACTCCTCTGAGTTGGTCAAGCCATTGTACTTTTCGTCTAAGACCGATCGGAACTTATTAGGCTAGTGCACCTCCCACAACCAGAAAGAGAAAGAGTTGCACCCCGTCTCGTAACGGGGAGCCACTCGCTGATGGGCAGCTTTGCGTGATCGGGGAGAGAACCAACAGTCCCGTGGCCCTAGCGATTGGGTGGAGGAGTTCGGCATTCCCGTGCAAGGAAAAGGCGAGTGGCAGGGCCGCTTGCCTTTGTCCTGCTCTCATTGGGCGCGGTCCTCCTGTTTTTGGGTGGCTCTCTGGCAATAGATTACGTCGTGGAGGTCGCGGTGGTGAAGAGAGTCGCACAGGTCAATGGGTTGACTGTCCCAACATGATGTGGGGTTTCACGTACTCCTGTTATTGAGGGAGCATGGATTCTCTCCTATTGTGGGGTCCATTGTGAACCCTGTCAAATGTGACCTCAGCCGTTCCTCATGATGAATGAGGTGGTTGCTGCCATGGTCTGGCACCGAGTGGTCTCTACCAAGAGGGTGAGGTCACACATCCATGGTGCTACTGGTGAACTCTCAGGTATCACCACGGCTAAGAGGCTAAGAAGTACTCGCGTAGTCTGCATGTTCTGAGCAGGGGTCATGGCCTCATAGTCGAGACGCTGATTAGAGCGACGAGACATCACAAGGAGGGGATCCCATGGAGCTAGTGTTCCGTGTACGGCGTGAGTCCATGATGTGGCGTGACAGCCTTGAAGACGACACTACCAAGGGCTCAACCATAGGCAGGCGCTCCTTCGGGTGGCGTTGTAGTCACTGGGGCGGTATAGGACCACCTCTATGCCTAGCGCTAGGCTACTTCCCTCTTGGCCAATGGCGTGGGGCTCACCTCCGATTCTCGAGATACAAGCATCTCTGCTACCCCTCCCCCTGGTTGCATGGTCCACCATGCAGACTTCACGTTTGGTCTCTAAACCCTTAGACCCCATCACGCTGTCCCATGCTCGGAGCACACCTGGCTCGTCTGGGTTGTACTCCATGATGAAAACCTCGTGACAACCGGGGTCCTCAAAACGGGACTCACGACTGTCACATATTTGGACATAGGTAGCCCAACTATGGTCTCAAAAACTAAAGAAACACAAAAAATGCGTCCATACCTGGCGCACCAACTATCGGGGGATGATCCCTGACAAAGAATCTAGGGTGTACAAGACGACGGGCGCATTGATCGGTGTTTCTTGTGGTTAGACCAAATGGATGCGAGAACCTATGGATTTATCTAGGTTCAGACCTGTTGTGGGATAATAGCCTTACATCATGTGTATTTTCTTATGGATTGAATGAATTTGTTATCGAATGCCTTGCCTTATTCTACAAGACGTGTCCTCCCTCCTTATATAACAGGGGAAAGGAGAACAAATAAATGGACCGTGCCAAGCCCTGCAACAGACCTACTCCTGATAAAGCCAGCTACTCATAGGTCATCATTATGGGGGGTATGCACGCCCATCCTGCTCTGGTCGCCATGCAAGCCCTGTCATGTTCGTTGAGCGCTGTCACGTTAGCCCGCGAGGCCGTCTTATAGCAATAAATACTACGGGATAGGTCACTCTAACTTTACATCACCCACGACCATACTCGTCAAAAGGAGGTGACTGGGGAAGAGAAAAAACTTGAATGAATGATATTTAATATGATTTGACTGGTTAGGTGAGTACATGTCCTACGACCAGCAATGGCCGGTCGCAGGGTCTTCTCCTTCGACCAGGGGGCTGATCGACTGAGCCCTGCCTTGATCATTGGGTAAAGATGTGATCTCGAGGATATCAACTGTCAGCTGACACTTGGCAGCGTGGTCTCGCCTGATGGGGCACCCCCGTAGCTATTACACTGATAGGTATAAATACCCCTTTACCTCCTTGCGTGGGAAAGAAGTTTTGAAGGGGTTTGAATGTGTTTTTCTGGTGCTTGCAAAGGCTTAAAAGGTGTTGGAATTTAGTGTTTCACCTTTGAGTGCCCCCTTTCTCTCTCTAGGATTACTTTGTGATATCCAAGGCATTTGTGGCTTAGTGAGTAAAGAGAGAAGTGTGAGAGGTGTGGTGCTTTGGTAGCCCACGGTTGGTGCATTAGTTGCGTGTGTTCGAGCATTCGGTGTTGATCGTACGCGAGTTTGAGAATTTGTTACTCTTGGAGACCACCGTCTCCTAGATGACGGTTTGATGGTAGATTGTTGGAGATTTTCTCAAGTGAAAATTGTGAGTAGACTCGAAAGTGGTAGCGGAACTCATCATCTCTAAAGTGGGAAAATAGTTAGCCATAGTGAAGACAGAGAGTGCATGTGTGCAATCTTGTGAGGAAAAAGATTAAAAGGGACCTAACTCAAGTGTGATCGAGTCTCCTTAGTGGAAACGTAAGTATATAGATAGATATTCGAACTTCGATAATAGATCATTTGTCTCCATATTTACTTACTTTTTTTATTACATTGATATAATTATTTATATATTTATTTATATGCGTATTGAGTTAATTTCTTGTATGCTTACTCACGTGGTATTATTACTGGTGTTTTTCTCTCTCCAAACCTCAAGATAGATTAATGTTTGGACTGTGCTAATTTTTTAACGTTCATGTTATAACATGCACCTCTATTTTTAATAAAATATTGTCTAAGTAGTCTCTACCTTTTTTATTTCTGGTTTGTTGGCATTCACAAAGCGAGAGTAGGAAAGCAGTGTAGAGAAGAAGGCAGGGATACCCAAAAAATGCTCTGGTCTCGCTAATACTGAAGGTCTAATTTTGCTCTGTGCTTTCAAGATTGGAGAATGCTATTGTCATCATGTTTTATGTCCATAAGTTGCTAATTTTCAACCTCATGTCTTCTCCTCTTTTCTCATGGGACGACTGTCTAACAGCTTACAGTTTTTCTTCAACCTCTAGCTAAACCAACAATTTTTTCAACCTCCTGCGCGCTTGCTCCTTCACACAGCTAGCCTGCCTTCATCTCGCCTATCACCCTTTGCGCTAACCACTCTATTTTGGAGCTCTCTCTATCACCGGTAGACCGTACGTCGCCCAGCCTGCGACCGGCGACACCTCCACACCCGTCGACCTCCCTCTAAGGCTGTAGAACACAAATCCTCACCGTAAAAACTCATCGACGGAAGTCCCGAACCCTAACCTCTCCTCTTTGGTAGAATTTGAACATCGCGAGATTTCTCGCGTGATTTTAAGCATATGAAGATTGGGAAGCATGTCAACATAATCATGTAAGACCTTGTTTCATACATTAGGGAGCTAGACTTAATTCGTATGACATCATGAATTGGGATGATTCATCGCAACCACCACCATCAAACGCCATGGCCCATGGCCACCGCCTGATTTGGTGGCTTGGCAGTGTGCCATGCATACATGTCCTCCCTCCCCTGTTCGACATGGCACGGCGAGAAGGACGATCCACGCCGGTGCATTCAGAGCGCCCTGAGCTCAACACGCAAACAGAAAGGGCGGAGCGATGTGACGTCTGCTTACGAACGTACGTGGCTGACCTCTCACCGTTGATTCCAACCTCCACGGAACGCAGGGCACCAGGCCACCCCCACGGCACGCGGCCACGCTCGCCGCCGCACCTACCCGCGACGCGACGCGCCACGATCCCGACGGGCTCGCCTCACCTAAACCTCAAAGCGATTCCACGGCGACCGGCAGGTGCGGTGCGCCCGCGCGCGTGCCGTCTCGTGGTAGTAGTATAAAGGGAACCCCCGCGTCGCAACGCAACTAACCGAACCGCGCTGGCACGAGCTCGTATTCCATCGCGCCGCCAGCACCAACCTTGAAGCACGATGGAGCCGGCTCCCTCCTCCTCGTCACCGCCGCCGCCGCACGTCGCGGTGGTCGCGTTCCCCTTCAGCTCCCACGCGGCCGTCCTCCTCTCCTTCGCGCGGGCCCTGGCCGCCGCGGCGCCGGCCGGGACGCTCCTCTCGTTCCTCTCCACCGCGGGCTCCACCGCGCAGCTCCGCAGGGCCAACGCGGTGCTCCCGGGGAGCCTGCGCTTCGTGGAGGTCCCGGACGGCATGCCGGCGGACGGAGGCGAGGGCGTGCCGGTGCCGCGCCGGATGGAGTTGTTCATGGCGGCCGCGGAGGCCGGCGGGATCGCGGAGGCGCTGGAGGCTGCCAAAGCCGCGGCGGGTGGAGCCAGGGTGAGCTGCGTGGTGGGCGACGCGTTCGTGTGGCCGGCGGCCGAGGCGGCGGCCGCTGCCGGGGCACCGTGGGTGCCAGTATGGACCGCCGCGTCGTGCGCGCTCGTGGCGCACCTCCGCACCGACGCGCTCCGGGAGGACGTCGGCGACCAAGGTGCGTACTGCGTAGCGCGCTACAATCGCCGCCACTCCCGATGGTTTCTCTCCCAAGTTTGGCGGGATTTCGTCGTTGTTTAGGTTTGGAGGGTTTGATACTTCGATGGATGCTAACTAACGAACCTGCATGACGTATGCATCGCTTCCATCTGCATTGCAGCCGCGAGCCGGGCGGACGAGCTGCTGGTCTCCCACCCGGGCCTCGCCAGCTACCGCGTCCGCGACCTCCCCGACGGCGTCGTCAACGGCGACTTCAACTACGTCATCAGCCTCCTCGTCCACCGCATGGCGCAGCGCCTCCCGCGCGCCGCCGCCGTCGTCGCGCTTAACGCCTTCCCGGGCCTCGACCCGCCCGACGTCACCGCGGCCCTTGCCACCGCGATGCTGGACTGCCTCCCCTTCGGCCCCTACCACCTCCTCCTCCCCACCGCCTCCGATGACGACACCGCGCCCGCCGACCCGCACGGCTGCCTCGCCTGGCTCGACCGCCACCTCGCGCGCGCCGTCGCGTACGTCAGCTTCGGCACGGTCGCGTCCCCGCAGCCGGACGAGCTCCGCGAGCTGGCGGCCGGACTGGAGGCCGCTGGCGCGCCGTTCCTGTGGTCCCTGCGGGAGGAGTCGTGGCCTCTGCTCCCGGCGGGGTTCCTCGACCGCACCCGGGGCCTCGTGGTGCCGTGGGCCCCGCAGGTGGGCGTGCTGCGGCACGCGTCGGTGGGCGCGTTCGTGACGCACGCCGGGTGGGCGTCGGTGATGGAGGGCGTGTCCAGCGGCGTGCCCATGGCGTGCCGCCCCTTCTTCGGGGACCAGCGGATGAACGCGCGGTCCGTGGCGCACGTGTGGGGCATCGGCACGGCGTTCGACGGGCCCATGACCCGCGGCGGCGTGGCCAATGCGGTGTCGGCGCTGCTGCGCGGGGAGGAAGGGACCCGGATGAGGGAGAGGGCGCAGGAGCTGCAGGCCGCGGTGGCCAAGGCGTTCAAACCCGGTGGCGGGTGCAGGAAGAACTTCGGCAAGTTCGTCGACATAGTTTGCCGCGTGTGAAGTTGTAATTCTAGGTTTGCTGCCATGGAAGGAAGGAGGTCTTCTAACGTAAATGCAAGGTGACTTAGCCGCTAACATGTGGATTAACTTTCATTGGATCTCATTTGTCAGCGACTAAGTCGTTCTATGCAATTATATCAGATGAACCACTTCTTTCTACCATACGCTCCAACTGTCGTTTAATGGTGTCGGTGACATCAGCATAAGACACCTCTTGAGCGGTTTACCTATAATCTGTTCAATGCTTTTCTGAGAGGAAATAAAAAGGATTACTACTTGCGATGATCATTTGATGATATATGTTTATTTTATCAATTGATTTTGCTCATCTCCACAGCCCGCGTTGTGACCATCCACCATTTTTTATCGGGCTAAGGAGGTCCAAGTTCACCATGAATGACCGGATGCAGAGGGAGGGGAGGATGGAGACGAGTGGTGGTAAGGAGGCTGAATTGACAAATTTAACCTTGAGAGAAGCTGCCATAGGCCAACAAGGGTAGCAAATTATTGTACAAGACTAAAGGTGTAAATTAATTAATCTAATATATCGACCCTCTTTAGTTCAATTAATTATATTAATTTTCTAAATTTTACTCAATTTAATAAAAGTAATATTACTAATTGAACTAAAAAATCGATAGATACACTTAGCTTCACCAATTTGTATCTCTACAGAGGACGGAGAAGGTTGCATGGCAAACCAACTGTGGAGGTGGTGGAAGGCTAAAGGTTTGGAAAAGGTCTTCTATGGTAAGGTTGAAGCAAAGTCGGGTTGGATAGGATAGAAGGATCACCGTGCTTTCGTCGCCGTCAGTAAACCCGATCCAGATTCCAGATCGCGAACAGCCGGGACCCAAATCGCCAGGACACAATAGGAGGGAAGGGAAGAGGGGAAATGACGAGGGAAGGATGCATCTTAGATCCCAGGATTAAAATGGGTGTCTAATACATATAGTAAGTGGATTAATAGACAATTCCTCGGCTTAAGGGGAATCAATTTGAGTGCAGTGCTCGGGAGTTTGGCCATCTTCCCCTGCGCCGATGAGGAAACGATACGAGTGCAGTGTTGTAAACAAGTTGTGAATTGAGAGCCCGAACTATCATCAAACATTAACGTATTGAAGGCAATATTCTTTCACCATAAGTATACCACAGCCATTGCGTTCAAAGATGACGCAAACCCCAGATTTCTCGGATCAATTGGCTCACTATAAGCATCCAGCAACTTAAATTATGATGCACGAATATAAGCATCCAGCAATTATTTACCAACTTTTGGCAAATATCGACATTTGAAATATGATGCACGAATATCGTAGATGATGCAGACCATGCCAGAAATAATGACAGTATGCAGCAACTTGAGAAGAATAAATTTGATGTTGAAGATCAGAAAGCAAACAGACGTGTGGCAACTTATGCTTTAAACTGATGGGCAAACTAAGCCTCGGTGCTGGCATCTAACAATAAGACAATGGTCCACATTCATTTGATAACAAATCCAGGCAAAACTTCCACAGGTTCAGTACTTGAACAATCTAAGTTGCCAACACAGCACAGATTCACCAAACATGATATTTTCAGCTCGATGTAAGAAACAAGCGTGACCATCCCTACTCCAACGAAACTCCAACAAAACCTGTATTTGACAAAACAAAACAAAAAGAAGCATTAGCGAAGGCAACACGAAATATATAGATGAAACAGGGAGGGCCATAACTCATAAGGGTAAAGTAGTGGTAAAGGCTGTGAGCTAATAAATTCCGTTGGGAATCATGCCTAATTGCAGATGGCATAAAACTTGAGAACGAGGCAAAATTCATTAAAGAAAATCGAATCAGCCGTAAATGTGTATACAAAGTTCTCTAAACATCAGTCAGTGGCAAAAACATGCTCTGCACCTCTATGGAAAGAAAATCTGCTCGATTTTAAATGAACAAAGGCAGCTAACAAGCCTAAAGAGTTTAAAATAAGCACCATCCTATCATATACACAGGGTGACAGCACAAAAAGAACTGGTGGCAAACAACATTGTAGACCTCCAATATAAAGAAAATGCTGTGATCAAATGGCTATACAGAAATACCATATAAAACCAAACAATCTTATTGAAAACAACCGGAATTTTTTTGGGACACAACTACATGCTGCTAATAACTATGTGAGTCCAATCAATGTATATTCCATATGAACTACTCAGAAGTCCTAGGCTTCTAAAGAACAGTGAATACATGACCATCCCAAATCAACAAAAATGGAGAAGATTTTAATGTGCTGTTTTCATAGTAAAAGGTATTCACACGAAAAAGACTAAGCAAATTTTCCTCAATAAAAGAGCAAGACAAAACAATCAAATTCTCAATGAGCTGCCTTCATGGCAAAAACATATAAGCTCACAGAATCCAAAATACTCTGCGAACCAACATGAGCTGATGATCATACCAAACCAGAAAAGCTAATGGCCATACTGCACAGCTGAGTTTCCAGACTGTTCGCTGCTGCAAATAAACTCACATTACCGTATTCTGCCATACTAAACAAGCAAAACCAAGCATCAAAAGCTACTACACGTTTGTCGTACAGCCCTAGGCTCTAGGAGCCAAATGGTAGATATCACAGAATTTACAGATCATTCCATCACAGACAGAAAATTCTTCATCAACTAGTAAACAGATAGGGGAGTCAATAAGCCATCGATAAATGCTAACCTTAGATGCTGCTCGGGTACATGAACACTCTGACCTTGTGCCCCTGCACGCATCACAGAACACCAGCATCAGCACAGAGCATCAATCAAGAGGGATCACATCAACAATGATAATAGACCGCTGATGTTAGTAGTAGTAGAACCAGGAGTGAGTGGGTCACTGACCATGGAGGCCGGCGGGAGGTTGGACTTGAACTTGGCGCGGACGACGCCGGAGTTGCCGTGGGGGCGGGTGACCTTGCCCCAGATGCACCGGTAGTGGGTGCCGCAGGCCTTGGTCTTGGCCTTGTAGATGTACGCCATGCGCTTCCCGCAGTACCACGCGACGTCTTCCTTCGTGTTCACCCCCTCGATCTGCACCAGCGACGTGTTCTCATACTGGTTCGACTTCGACCTGCACCATCGCCACCGCAGCCACCATTAGCGCGCTTACTAAACCGCACCAAGAAAAGATCAGATCCAGCAGCTACTACAGGCGACGACGAAGCCGCGGGGCTGCAGAGCTCACCTCTTGTATCCGAGGATGGTGCCCCGGACGTAGAGCCTGACGCGCTGCCCCGTGCGTCCCTTCACCATGGCCGCCGCCTGCTTCCTTCTTACCGCTTCCGCCGCCGGAGACGAGAGCTCGTGGAGGTTGGGTAGAACGAGGAGACGGCGGGCGCCGGAGGCGGCTTATATGTAGCGGAGGGAGACGAGACCGACCGCTGGGATCAGCTTCCGGGTCTGGATGGACGGTCAAGATGTTTCGAAGAATGGGTCGGAGGAAGCTAGGGTTTAAGGTCTCAAGTTCGAATGGGCCGGTTGATTAATGGGCTTCACATTTTGGTCCACCCAGGTTGCAATTAGAAGTTTTTCTAATAATAGTATTTTAATTGAAAATTCTAAAAACAAAGTTTAAAAATGAAAAATTGTAAAAATATGTGTCACTCCAAATGTCGACTGGATACTTATTAGTACTCAAATATAGACTAGTCCCTTATTTGTATGGTCAGCTCGTCACCACAAAAGTTATAGATTGTGCACGAAAGTCTGTCAACACCCTGAATGTCAACAAGTGACTGCATAATATCTATCAACGCTCCTATTAATCTATATAGTGAGATTTATTGGTCGGTAGAGCAAGATCTGTGAGCACACTAAATAACAATAGGTTGTTTTCCCACGGTTATATGTGTAGCATACGTAATGTCGGCATTCAGAGTGCTATTTTTGCAAGTTTTTATTAAAATATTATTATTAAAAGAATCCAATTAGAACTGGTCATCTCGTGTTGTCTCGCTGACACTGGGTCCCAAGCACGCGATTGGTCGTGTCAGGAAAAAAACACACGACTGGTCCCAAGCGAAGCGTGGCTGCAGCCTGAAACCGTCCACCGACTCCTGCACGCGCGCACCCAGCCTCCCCCCGCCGCGGCCGAGCTGACGCCGGCGAGGCCTCCCTCCGGCGCCGCGGCCGTAGCGCCGCTCCGCCCGCAGTCTAGCGGGGTGAAGCAGAGACCCATCCGGGCGTGGATTGTCTCCTTTCTTCCGTCGGTAAGTAACCCTAGCTCGCTTGGGGTGGATGCCCTTGTCCCCAATCAAGTTCGAACCTTTTGGTCTCCATTCTGTTGGTTGCGGAATCGTGTTTTCCGTTGTGCCCTAGGATTCCAATCCATCCATTCTCTTTGTTTCAAAAAAAGAGGTACCTGGATTGTTTAGATGTAAATTTAAGCGAATTGACAATGTTCCGTGATTGTTGCCGCTATGCAGCAGCTGCCCAAGTGTTCTGTACAGTTGTGTAACCAACGAGTCCACTACAACAGCCATGGCATGTAACATGTAGGGGCACTTGTCCAAAAAGTTTCAGATTTACATATGAGGCATTGGTCACCTTTCTGCATAATCCGACCATCTTCCCTTTTGAATTTATTCTTCAAATACTTGCACAGATATCACTCTTCAGTTAGACAAAAAGGATGAGTGGTGAAGGTTTTGATCATCATCTTCATCCTGGGATAATAAAATGGTATTGGTAATATTGTTTTTCTATTTTTTGATATTATATTATATCTCTGTAGCTGTTTATATTTTGGATGTTTGACTTAAATTTGACTTATTTTACTACTTAATATTTTTCCAAATATAGACAAGTGTCATGGCTGCCATATGTTATAAGAACATTTTAAACAGCTCACAACCATGCTTTTGCTATGAGCCAAGAAAACGTTGGCTATGTGTGCGCTAAGTGTAGCCCTAGTTTTGTGCTATACCATCTTACATGGGTGCTTGTTCATATCTTTGTGTCATGTTATAGTGTTATCGTTGTATGTTCTTGTCACCTTTTTGTTGCAAAGTGCAAACACATTGTGTTTTAAGATCACTAACGCAATTTTTTCACCTTATGGACGACAGGTTGTAGGCAATTCTTCTGTTTGGTAAAAACCACCGTTGTATCGTTGAATATGGAAGTCGATGATGACGTGGAGGAGGATGACATGGATTTTAACCCTTTCCTTAGGGAAGGATCTCCATCTGAGACCTCGTCAAGCCTTACCTCGGAGGCAGAATGCGAGGAACATAGTTACGAGAATCAACCAAGTAGCGAGATATATCTGCAGAACAGTCTAGGTAATGAAAACACAAGTGACAGCGCACTTCCTCAAAATAGATTATCATCCAAGGGTGTTTTCAAAGAAAATTTTCCAGAAAAAACCTCAACCCAGGTTAATTGTGAGCATGATGAAGGTCGCTTGAATGGATTGGAAAAAGAGGTGTTACCAAGTAAAGCTGCTTGCTCTCTAACAATGCAAAATTCTCATCACCTGTTGCTCAAAGCTAGTGAGGAAGATGCAATTTGCAGGCGGACGAGGGCAAGATACTCTCTAGCAAATTATTCACTTGAGGAATTGGAGACCTTTCTCCAGGAATCAGATGACGATGGTGATCTGCAGAATGTTGATGAGGAAGAGGAATACCGCAAGTTTCTTGCAGCTGTCCTGTCTGGTGGAGGTGATGATACACAGGCTTGCCAGGGGGATGAAAACCAGGATGAAGATGAGAATGATGCAGACTTTGAGCTTGAGATTGAGGAGGCCCTAGAAAGTGATGGTGATGAAAATGCCGAGAACTATGAAGATCCAAATTGTAGAAAAGAGAAAGATGGCCGTAGGCCTCAGACTAGGCAGAGGGAACCATTCACTGAGTTGTCTGGGCCAGGTAGCTATTGCCATGAATCAACTAAAGCTCATTTAAGACCGATTCTGCCCTATATTCCACCTGCATTACTGACTCCTGCGCATGGTTTTGGATGGCAATATCCTTCCCAGAATGCTCTTTTCCCTTCATCCTTGATATCAGTTACCTGTGCACCTTTAGTAAGCGGATTTACTGATCGGCAACTTGGCGAACTGCATGTGTTGATATATGAGCATGTCCAGCTCCTGATCCAAACCTTCTCCCTATGCGTTCTCGACCCATCTAAACAAGATGTGGCTAATAATGTTAAAAAGATGATAGTTGAGTTGGTTGGCTGTCGTGATCAAGCATTGGCTACGAGCACTCATCGGCAATTCTTTTTTGAATCACAACATCTACGCTCGTCATCTAGTATTGTTTTTTCTGAGAGCTCGGAATGCCAATGGGTGCCGTTAATTAAGTGTCCTGTTATATCCATCCTTGATGTCTCACCACTTCAGTTGGCCCTTGGTTATTTAAGTGATGTTGCGACCGGTAAGTTCTTCAAGATCCCTACATGGGCTAATTCAAGTCTCCTTGTACCGTTATTACTTTTATTTTGTTACTATTACTAGTACCTTTATTATCATTATTGTTTTCACATCATCTTTTTAGTTGGACTTGTGGGTTCCATCTCTAGCCTACCCCAACTTGCTTGGGACAAAGGCTGTTGTTGTTCTTTATTTTGTTTGTCACCACTTTAACTTTGCTTTCATACCAAATTAACAGCTGTCGCGAAGTATAGAAGAAGCCATGTGGATGGCACTGCTGACAGAAACCGGAGAAAAGAGCCTCTGTTTCCTTCACCAGTAATTAACAGTTGCAAAGGTGTGAACAATGTTTCTCAAGACAGATCGAATAGTGCGCCCACAGCATCATCTCTTTCAACTGGGCAATTACAGCAGAAGAAATCATTAGCTTCTACCCTTATTGAGAGTACTAAAAAGGAGACGGTTGCTCTTGTTCCATCTGACATTGCAAGATTAGCACAGAAATTTTTTCCACTTTTCAATTTTTCACTGTTTCCACATAAGCCACCTCCTGCAGCTATGGCCAATAGAGTGCTTTTCACTGATGCAGAGGACAGGTGTGCTTTACTTCTCCAACATTTCTTTTGAAATAAAAATCGTACATAATAGATTCCCTTTTTTCTTAATTTTATTGTATCTGTGGATTTCAACACTTCATTGCCATCTTGACTTCAAGACATAAGAAATCTAGGAACGCTGAGCACAGAGGTTTCATAGCCTTTGTTGAAGTGTGTTCTGTTTTTATTTCTGTATTAGTGGCATTGATTTATACAATTTGTGTGTTAATTTCCTCAACTGCTGTATCATGACCATTCCTTTCATCTTTATATTAAACTTTCCTTAAAGTCACCTCCTTTTGTGTGGTTAATGGTATCAAGTTCATTCACTGCATAGTTATTACACCTGCCTAGCCTAACATGACATCATGTGTTGCCCTTTCTCAATTGCGTACTTAATATGATACCTATCATTTTGTTTCATGGTTATTTCAATTTTAGTTTGTCTGCTGCAGATTATTAGCTCTAGGGCTCCAGGAATATAATAATGACTGGGGAGCAATACAAAAGCGCTTTCTTCCTTGTAAATCAAAGCATCAGGTATTTTTAGTGCTCAGTTTGTGTGTTGCAAAATTTTACTTCAAGCCTCAAAAGTTGTTTTTATTTCCTTCGAATGATCCTACTTTTTTAATGATTTGTCAGGCATAGTCATAATAGTTGGTATTTTCATTTTTTGTTTGGTGGAAATGATGCCCGCATTACTCGGTCTAATGAAAAACTTTATGGGAGTACTGAAGAACAT
Source organism: Phragmites australis (assembly GCF_958298935.1). Classification (NCBI taxonomy): domain Eukaryota; kingdom Viridiplantae; phylum Streptophyta; class Magnoliopsida; order Poales; family Poaceae; genus Phragmites; species Phragmites australis. The sequence continues at coordinate 31,290,102 of NC_084930.1, read as the reverse complement.
GGAATGCCTTTAAGGTTCAGTATTAGTGTTGTTTTGATTGCATTACCATGGCAATGACATTTTTTACCCTGCTGACACGATTGGTGGCCTAAAATTTGGTATCTGTTCTCAATATAGACACATCAGGTTGATTTTTTTTTTTCAGTAAAGAATCTGAACATGCAGATGTTCATTTTATTTTTTTCACAAAGGCCTGGTTGCCAATTTACAGTGCTTTTCTTTTGATTAAGTAAGCTTGTTCAAATCCCTCGTCCTCTAATTTCTGCATACAATCGCAACCTACACCATTTGTTCAATTCATGTATATTACTTAGTTTAGTATCTTAACTAAGTTGTTAGTTGCTCATAATATTTGAGATTTCCTTGCTTTGGACTTGTGGTGTGTTTTATGCCTGCTCAGTGACATAACTTCTTTGGTGCAGATATTTGTGAGACAAAAGAACCGTAGCTCATCCAAAGCTCCCGATAATCCAGTTAAGGTAAGTGTTTTGACCTTTTCCATTTACTGGAAGATAGATGCTGAATTAATTTTTATGAGCCTTTAGGGTTCAACAATGTGCTCGTGGTGTCTGTCGACTTGCATAATATGCATAGTTGTCATGGCGTCGGTATAGCGACACCATATCGGCGTGGCGGTTTCTGATCTCCTCCGCCTCACCATCTCCCCCCCCCCCCCGGGCTGCTGATCCGCCCGTCCGCGATGGCGACAGAATCAGGAGGAGCGGGACGGCAGCAAAGAAGAGGGAGGGAGACAATGCAATGGCGGGGAGGGGGGGAGGTAGCAACGCTACTGTGGGGGTGTAGCGCGCGTGCGGGGGAGAAGAAGAAGGAGGCGGGCGAGAAGAACACGTGCGATGCGAGAAGGAGGCGGCGCTGCTACGGGGTTTGGCTCGTGCGTAGGTGATCGGACGGTCTAGAGCTCAAGATTGCATGATCCGGCAGTTTGGTGGGCTCTGGGCTGGATGGGCTAGGATTATAGACAGTAGAGGGGTTTGATGATTAAGCTGTTTTGTAGGCCAGCTTAGTAGGTTGGATAGGCTAACAATCCATTTAACTAGCTAGTGCCTTCGCATTTTCTTTGTTTCTCCTTTCTTTTCTTTTCTTTTACTTATATATAATATATTATTGCATATCTATAATGTGTGTATTTGCCACACCGATGTATGGATGGCGTTGCCACGCCGCGCGCCATAAGCGCTGTAAAGGTGTGAAGGTAGTGGGTCATCGAGCCTCGCCACGTCGCCATAACAACTATGATAATATGGTTTAAGAGTTCATGCCATCTTCTGGTTTTAAACTGGTATGTAAACAATAAACAGAGACTTACACTAATTTGAACTGGTCTGGTTTAGAATCCTGGTTTAGAATCCTGCAGTGTGTAGGTAGTGAAGTTTCTACAGCAGCACTTACACTAATTTGAATTGTCGATAATTTTTAGTCTATCCTCAATCTGCATATCGATACCATTTTGCTTACATGCCAACAAAATAGTAGGATGTTCATTAAATTTCTTGACAAGATTAGAAAAAGCAAACTTTGATATTATGGACCATATCACATTTATTTAATATCATACTCAGAAGCAAACTGGGAAGATGATTTTTACTAAGTTCTCTTAGCGACGTATATTACTCTGCTTACTTGAGCGCGGTGCTCTACGATTCAGCTTCTGGCTACTGAATTTTCCAGAGTACATCTGTGTGCTGTAAAAGAGTTTATCAGCATGTTCCCTTGTTCAAATACTGTTTTGGGTTGGGTTGACATGATACTTGGTCATGTAGTGGTTGTTATTGTTAAACCCATTAGGAAGTGAGATGTTGAGCTCATTGACTGCTATCTTTGAAATAGAAATCATCAGCAAAAGTCAACATAGCCTTCCAAACTAAGTATATTCTTATCTGAATTAATGCAGGAGGTGCGTCGTATGAAGACATCTCCATTGACAATTGAGGAAATAGAGTGTATCCGGGAGGTGATAATTTGTTACTACATGCTATCTTTTGTTTCCGTGTTTGATTTCTTTGATATCTTTTTCTATACCTACTGTTGATGTCAGGGGCTGAGGATTTTCAAAAATGATTGGACATCAGTTTGGAGGTTCGTATTGCCACATAGAGATCCTTCACTGCTCCAACGTCAATGGAGAGTTGCCAGTGGAGTCCAGAAATCTTACAGTAAAAGTGAAGCCGCAAAAGAAAAAAGGCGATCATATGAAGCAAAGAGGAGAAAGCTGAGAGCATCAATGCCCGATTCAAGAGTGGCCCGTGAGCAAGAGGTTAGTATGTTTTCTAACTTATAGGATATTCAAATAATATTTTAATCTCCACAATGATGTCGTCGAGCACAAATTTTAATGCTTTCATTACAGGCTGATAACAATGCTTCTGATGGTGTTGAAAATGATGATGATTCATATGTCAATGAAGCATTTTTGGAAGACACAGATAGGAGCATGAACATGACGCCTTGTCAGCTGTCATTATCAAGAAATGCTGGAAAAAGCATGATAATGCAATCAGGCTCAGGCACAAGCCTCGATGAAGAATGTGGTGCTACAGGTGGTTACATTGAACCACGGAAGGGGAATGGTACAAAAGTTGATGTAACAACATCATATATACCTTTTATCTCTTGCACTTCTGATGGCCCTTCATCTGTGAGAGCACCTTGCACTACAGCTCCGAAGGTATCATGTAGTTCTCTGGACCAACTGCAAGCCTCCCGATTGTGTAAAGAGAAAAGTAGTTGTGTGGTCAAGTTGGCCCCAGATTTACCTCCCGTGAACCTTCCTCCTTCTGTCCGTGTGATATCTCAGGTGGCATTTCATCAGAATGCAACACACTTTAATGGCACCTCAGATAGTGCAGCAAAGGATGTGTATCCTGTTCAACCTCTAACCTTTACAGAAAGTGCTTATAGACAGCTAAATCTGTTCCCTGATCATAGCAGTAGTTCTAGATTGCAACAGAATGGGATTTCTAATGAAAATAATACAGAAGATGGTGCTGAGCAAGATTTTCAGATGCATCCTTTGCTCTTTCAGTACCCTCGAGATGTGCTTTCATCATGTAGTCATCCGGTTCAAAATCTTATTAATCATTCAAGAAAATATGATCGTTACCCCTTTGAGAAAGTTCAAGTTGAGAGAAGTAACAGCCAGACTACAGGTTCCACCGAAAACAGAAGTACTGTAATTGCTAACACTATCGACTTTCATCCTCTCCTGCAAAGAACTGAAGTTGAGATGCATGATGAAGTACCAGAAGATGACTACCATCACTCTGTTACTCAGTCTGAGTGTAACATGAGGAAAGCTCACGTAGATGACCAGTCAACAGCTGGGCAAGCATCCAAAAGCCCTTGTGAGAGGGAGAACAATATTGACTTGAACATTAATTTATGTTCTCCAGCGGAGTTCAAAAATGCAAATGACTTCAGAGGTACTTTTAGCAAATTGAATGTTCAAGATGAAGGTTCTAGGAAGGAAACAGGTAGTGTTTCAGAGCTAGAGGTTGTAAATGCTTGTTCTCATCATTGCATTCAAGTGCCTAATGAAGAATCAATGCAAGGCATTGTAATGGAACAAGAAGAATTAAGTGATTCCGAGGAAGACAGCGAGCATGTTGAGTTTGAATGTGAGGAAATGGATGATTCTGAAGAGGAGCAAGTTCTGGGTGTGGAATCCTCTCTGATTCAAAATAAGGTAATGTTTGGCATATGTCTGGTAGCATTATAATGTTCATGATTCTAGTATGGCACCGTATTATGATTTTTACCATGGTAATGTTTGGCATATGTCTGTGATTTTCTTTTTTGGGCTACTTTTTCACGTCAGGAAGTTATGCTTATATGATGATTGGTTTTGTATTCTTAGACTGATCTAACTTGACAAGACATATTCTTTACATTGTTAGTATGATAGATAATTGGTGATGAAATCATTTTTTTCCTGGATGTACTAAATTTGTCTGAACATATCTTCTCTGCTTGCTACTCTTTTATTTCATTTTTCCTGTTTTCATTTTGGTTTTCTGATACGTTTAGATATTTCCTTGTACAGGGTACCTCAGCATCAGTTGTTTGTGGGGAGTTCCATGGGAGCAATGGTCAGAGTCAGATCCAGCAAGGATTAGTTGAAGTGGGTAAACAGGATGCAAGTTCAATGCAGAAATTACAAGGTTCTTCTCGGTCAGCAAGGGCAAAGTTGAAGCCAGAAACTGCAAAGAGCACAGGATCTAGGGCAAACCAACGTTTGTCCACTTCTCTCACAGGTGAACCTAGCCGGACCAAAACCAGAAGTTCTAAAATGAAGCAGGGACAGTCAAGTGCTGTACGCAAGTCCAGTGATTCAAGAAGAACTAGAAAAATCCCAGCCCCAAGTTGAGCTCTATCTAGCCTTTAATTTCTGTGCTGCATTTGCCAAATCACAATGGTGGAATGGCTCAATACAATCTGTTGTTACTCACGTTGTTGAGTTCATTAGAACGAGAAAATTTACGATTCGCCATTGAATAACTACTGATTCTATAATTCGCCATCGAATAAATTCTGTTTACTTCTATATCATCGAATAAATGTTTCAGTTCCTTATATGCCATCGGATTTCGATACTGCCATCCGTTATACTGTTCATAAACAGTACCCGAGAATAAAAAAGGTTAAAAAAATATGTCGATTTTTGTGCACGCTCTATAATTCATAATCAACCCATTTTAACTGTATTCACTTAAAAATACTGTATAAAATTCAAACTAAAATTTCTCAAAATGAGCTACTTTTGTAATACTGTGCATTACAAAGAACTAATTTTTTCACCGCGGGAGATAATTTTAGAAATTATTACATCATATTAGAGGAATATTAGTAAATTTTCTCAGATTTTTTGTAAATTTTTATGAGGCTTAAAAATTGCAAGAAGTTACAAAAGTAGTATATTTTAAAGAGTTTTAGTTTGAATTCTATACAGTATTTTTAGGTGAATACAGTTAAAACGGGTTGATTATGAATTATAGAGCGTGCACAAAAATTGACATATTTTCTGTGACTTTTTTTATTTACGGGTACTGTTCATACTGTTCATGAACAGTATATCGGAGGTAGTATCGGAAGCCCGATGGCATATAAGGAACTGAAATATTTATTCGATGGTATAGAAGTAAACAGAATTTATTCGATGGCGGATTGTAGAATCAGTAGTTATTCGATGGCAAATCGTAGATTTTCTCCATTAGAACCGAGCGACACATGCTGGAGAAAGGGACCTATCGCACCTCTATGGTCACTTACTTTGGATTGTCGTGTTAACAGAGCAACGTGAGGAAGAGACCAGATCTGTGGATTGCTGCAGTTGGATAGCAAGACTGAAGTGATCTTGGCCTACAATTTGGAACTTAACCTGTGTTTGCGCATCAACTAATTGTTCATGGTGTGAGAAAGCATTCCCATGCATTAAGGATTTGAACAACCATGGTGGACACAACGGATGATACGCTAAACTGCTCGGATATGACTTGGGGTCTGTACCTCTACTCCACAAAGGTTAAGTGTAACATTAGCCAATAATAATGCCTTGTAATTTCAACCATACAGATTGGTTGTCGTTGTATGTGTGTGCGTTCATTCTGTGTAACTGTGTGAATAGAGATATGTAACTGGCCTGCCGCCTTGAAATTTTGGTATCGCCGGTGGACAAATAGAGCCCAATGCACTGTAACAACTTGGCATTGCTCGAAGGCATTAAACTGCATATGGGCTGATTCTACTCTCTATGGCTCCAAGTTTCTCATCTAATGTGCAAGATGATTGTGTCTCTTTGCGTATTGTCAGTTTTTCTTTGGGTGAATGGAAATGTTATAGTGTGAGCAAACATTCAAACATCACTTCAAATCTGGTGTTCAATGCATGTGCTACTAGCAGCTCCAGGCAGCAGCTAAATGATAATCTTGCATGCCTTCCAAATGACTCGTGTTGCAGTGGTGAAGGCAAATTTGTTCGAACATAGCTGTGTAGATGATCCAAGTTGAGAGGAAGCGGTGTCACAAAATTCTCTATGCTTCAATGAGACTGTCTGACACTGCTCGCTCACTCATGTTAATGTGAAGTTGTGCGCCCAATTGTTCGGCTAGTCGAGCTTGAATACAAAGAGATCAATATGCATTGTTTGAAACAAGGACTAATCTTGTACATTTGTAGCATTGCTTACAACGCGTCCATAGACTGCATCGTTTTTTACGCTATAGGTTTATTTTTCATATACTCTTTCTTACAGAAACATATCCGGCATTTCTTACGACCATTTGTATTATTTTCCAAGGAGTTGTTGTTGATAGCAATATGAAGGTTAATAGCACTATATATGTTCTTAGGTTAGATTCATTTTGTGGGGTTATTTCTTTCTCACTGGCGAGATATTTTTTATAACTTTCTTTCTTCTCCAACTAACATTATGCCTTTTATATCAACAACGTTTTATGCGTTAAGACCAAGACTTATCTTAAAAAAAACACTTGAGACCATCAACAACACCACAATTTTTCTTAATGTCAGCACATTGTTTGCTTCATTAGTTGCCCTGACACGGGCCAGCAAGTCAAGTCTAACTGGTGAAAAATCAAACTGCCATCTTATTGTGAAGAAGTTGATAGTTGATCTAAGAAACTTCACAGCGAAGATTAGTTGTAAGCACGGCACAATGCCATGTTAGTTACAAATTAGTGTCATGATCACGTTATAACTGGTGCATATCATATGGCTAACCTTTGAAGCATGGGGATTTTATATGTATCAGTTGTTTTCTCAAGCTGTACATACTGTAGCGTAGAATGATGAGTAGATCAAAACAAAGAAATAATATGCGCCACAAATCAGTATCGAACAAGTGTGACTGAAACGAAGTAATAGGCGCCATGTTCTCACAAAACAATTCCTCCAAGATTCTGAAGTCCAAAATTGACAATTCCTTTTCCTTGTATTACAGTGTCATTATGAAAAAACATCGTCGGTGAGATATATAACTTGGGGTGGAAGCTATCAATTACACCTTGCAAGCAACACATCAACAACCATTAATATTTTAACTTTTTACACAGCTGAAGCGATTTTTCTGATGTAACTGCACGGGGTGACTTAGTCGTTGAAACATAAACCCACGAAGAGTTGCTCACGTATCACGTAATGATGCAGTTACGTCAGAGGATCACATTCCTTACACAGCATATCAACAATAATGCTACAAATTTACATATTGTTCACAAAAGAATCTCTGAAGTGTCCTCTCTAGAAGTTGTAGAGCTTGCTGGAGGGCTTCAACGTGGTGAGATTGAAATGCTCTAATGTGTGTGCCCACCTAATGTCCTCCTTCAACTGGTGCACCCCAATGGTGCTCTCCAAGAAGTCCTCAGCTTTGGCGCTCTTGTAGTCATACATCCTGGGGAAAATGTTCACCCTATTCTTGGCCTTGTTGCCCATGTTCAGCCATTTTCCAGTGGTTACATCTTCTGCACCTGAATGCAATTAGACAAAAATAATTCTCCGTTATATGTTCTCTAGCAAGTGTCAATCTAATAATCGGAAGTAATAAGGGTCCTTTGGAACGCAGAATTCTTGAAATGTAGGAATAAGAAAAACACAAGATTAAAGTTGTCTAGCATCTTGATTCTAATGGAATAAAAAGCAGCAGGAATTACTCACACGAAGTGTTTGGATGCTTCACAGGAAAAGTACAAGAAATCTGGGAGTTAGATGTACATTAGCAAGAGAGAGAAAGAGAGAAGATGCATGGGAACTTTCGAAGGAATTAGAAACATGAGGTTAGAGTTAGAGCTCATGCTAGAATTCCTCCAAAATATGAATGAAATCTTCCTATCCTATGCAATTCTTTTGCACCTATCATCCAAATGGCACTTATAGGAATTTTTCCTTTGGATTTGATTCCTCCATTTTTCCTCCACAATTCATTTATTCCAAAGGAGGCCTAATATTGGGCTCTAAGAAAAGTAATGATCATGTATTCTTGGAAAGAAAAAAAAAACTACTCCCTCCATTATTTTCTTTGTCGTCTTGAGGTCGGCACAGTTTCTATCATTTTCCCAATACATGTTAGTAAAGTTAGTAAAAGTCATTTTCAAAATTTGACTACACATGTTCTATGACAACATCCATTTTAGAACGGAGCGAAAGATCATACTTGTCGAACGTCAAGAACTCAAGGTGCAAGAATGGAATAATGGATGCATGCAAAAATGCATTGCACACCTATGGCCTCCCTTCTGACCATGTCGGAGCTGGCAATCCACTCGACGAGGTCCCAGGACAGCAGGTAGCCCATGCCGAGCATGAACGGCGGGAACGCCCGGTCGTGGAACGGGAGCCCCACGCCGCAGTACATGTCCTCCCTCGGCGCGTCGCGCAGCGCCTCCACCAGCGCGTCCAGCCGGAGGAACGTGTCGTCGTCCACCTTCATCACGTAGTCGTACGGGCGGCCGCTTCCGGGGTCAGCCGCGCCGCCGAGCATGGCGGGTAGGCCGGCGAAGTAGGTGTACGTCTTGCCCTGGTCTGCGCTCTCGGCGCAGTCGAACAGCAGCACGTCGCCGTAGGCGCGGGCCTCCATGGCCACGAACGCGCGGTGCTCGGGCTGCATTGGCCGCGCGCAGAGCGCGAACCGTACGTCGACGCGCGCGGCGCCGCGGAGCGGGGCCGTCTGCTGCAGCGCGTACGCCATGCGGATGAGGTGGCGCCGGGAGTGCTTCCTGGCCATCGTGTGCACGCCGATGAGGATGCTAAAATCCGAGTGGTGGCCGCCGGCATCCTCGATGTCGCCCGCCGCCGGTGCAGCGGCGACGTTGGCCGTGCCAAGGCAGCCGCTGGCAGCGCCGGACGCGGCGGCGAGATGGTTGCTGAGGTAGGTGGACAACGGAAGGAGGAATATGAGGCATAGGAGGGTGAGAGGGAGGAGGACGACGAGGGAACCGGTGTAGTAGCATGGCTTCTGGATGAACGACATTGTTGCCGCTATCGAGGTCTCTTCTTCTTCTTCTTCTTCTTGCTGTGCATGTGTTGGTGAGTTGGTGTGTGTGTCTATATATAATCAAGCGGTGACGGAAGAATAAGTGCATTAGCAACGATTTGACGTCTTCTTCCTCTTTTCTTGTTTGTGTGTATGCATGTGTTGTTGGTGGCTTGTAGGAATGTTCTAGGTGAATTAATAAATATCAGCAGCATACCAAGTGTAGCAAGCTAGAGAATTGATAACTGTTTCGGGAAAAAAGGTAGAGAATCGATAGTACGACAGCCTTCTATGATTGCATATATTGGTTTGTGTATATAAAAAAAAGGCGTTGCTATTTAACAGTTGCTGTTTTGTTTTGTTTTAACAATGGTTGTCAACAAGTCGCATTCACTTTTTTTCACTCCGAGAAAATGACAATCGCTCATTTATCATTATGTTCCATATGCATAGACTCAGTACGATCTGTATATCATCCTTAATAGTAATTGTCACTTATTTAGAGTGGTAACGAAACAATTATCCCTATCAACGATGGATATCCAATAATTCATAGTCTTTCTTCAACCTTCCGCTAACAATCTCCGACGGGTCCCACTTGTTCATAGCCTTTCTTCAACCATCGTGGACACTATTACAAAATTATTTTTTGGACACCTCGGGATTATTTTCACATGTGGCTCAAAATGACAAACCATCTGAACAGCCCCTTACGATTTTGGATCGCCTGTAGAAACAAATTTTCACAGGCAGCTGCTTACAACAGCCGCCTTTGTAAATAGTCATTTCTAGATGCGATCTCTTATGTGAACCGCTTTGGTAATACGAATGATTTTTAGAGACGGTTTCTTACTTAAAAGAACCGTCTCTGGTAACGAGGTCGATTTTCAGAGATGGTTTCTTACGTAAACCGTCTCTGGTAAAAGGTTGTAAAAATTCATAATTTTTCATATGAAGTTGAATGGGGACAAACTTTATATGAAAATTGTAATACTCGATGAGATCTATAACTTTGTAGTTGAAAACTTTTTTATTTAAAATGATTTAAATACCTAAATAATCGTTTCACACAGATCAAATTACAAGAGAATGCATGTTTGCAAAGAAGCTGGTCTTAAAAGTTACCATTTAATTGATTAGTAACAAGAGAAGACATGTTTGCAAAGAATCTAATTTGTTTTAGAAGTAATAAAAATGTAGAAGATTATCTGTAAAAGATATCGTAGTTTTCTCTCTAGATTTATAGGCACATGTTCATCGTAGGCTTTCATCTGTATGTGATTCCTCCTCAAACGATTATTTAGACATTAAATGATTTCAAATGAAAAGGTTTTCAACTAAAAGTTGTAAATCTCGTCGAGAGATATAATTTTCATATAAAGTTTGTTCGCATTCAACTTCTTATTAAAAAGTTGTGAAGTTTTGCAACTCATTTCGTGAGGAACCGCTACTGGTAACGGGGATGATTTTTAGAAATTGTTCCTTATGTAAATTGCCTTTAGTAACAAGTTGCAAAAATTCATAACTTTTTATATGAAATCGGATATTGATAAAATTTATATGAAAATTATAGCTATCGACGAGATCTATAATTTTATAGTTGAAAACCTTTTCATTTGAAGTCATTTAGATATCTAAATAATTGTTTGAAGTTTCGGATAGAAGAGATCAAAAGGATTATATATGCTATTAGTACTACTAGTATTTCTATATGGGATGGTAATGAGATTTTGCGCGAGCTCAAAACCGCGTACACGCGTATTTTGCACGAAAAATTACGTGACTTGTGATAATCGTTTTTCACATACGGTTCCTTGAGTAAATCGCTTGTGGTAATCTGTTTCCAAAGGTAGACTCTTTTGAGCATGTGGAAGACCATATGCGGGTGACTAAACCATGTGCAAATGGGTTGCCACCCACCTCTTAAAAATATTTTTTTTAGTAGTGCGGCTCGCTCCCCTGCTCTAGCCGTTTCCAGTGGCGGCTCCACTGCTGGATGCTCGAGCATCGCCACTTCCTCGCTAATAACTCGTTTTCATGCTCCCCGCCCTGGCACTGGCTCACCAGAGGTCCTCCACCTCTTGCGGCCAACGGTGCCCCACCGTCTTGCTGCTCCACCTCCATACCCATCTCCTCCCTTAGTCCGTGTCAGGAGCTCTTTTAAATCTGACGACGAACAAAACCCTTCTAACCCCGTCGGCGGCAATCTCTTCTCTAAACTCCTAGAATTCAGGTGCGTTCACAGAGTGGCTCATTGTAATAAAAATATAAAATGAAAATATTGCGGAGCGACGGAGGTTTCTTAGCTTCACGTTTCAAAATGACACATATTTAAATATTTCTAGTGCAATAGCCAACAGCGGAACCAGTCGTTAGCTTCCAACAACCGAAGATTTGCAAGCGCGGCACACTTGGCATCAGGTGGGCGTTTCCCCGGTTGTTTATCACCTTCAACAGGGGATGACGACCTAATTTTATAAGATTAGAAGAAATGGATATATATGCTGTCACTCTTCCTTCATTGCTATTTCTGCTTCTCTCTAATCATCTGTATATGCTATTAGTATCACTAGTACTTCTGTATGGGATGGTAATGAGGTTTCGTGTGAGCTCAGAACCGCGCACACGCGTATTTTGCACGAAAATTTACGTGACTTGTGATAATCTTTTTTCACATGCGGTTCCTTAAGTAAATCGCTTGTGGTAATCTGTTTTCAAAGGTAGACTCTTTTGCGCATGTGGAAGACCATATGCGGGTGACTAAACCATGTGCAAATGGGTTGCCACCTGCCTCTTAAAAATATTTTTTTAGTAGTATGGCTCGCTCCCCCGCCTCTAGCCGTCTCCAGTGGCGGCTCCGCCGCTGGATCCTCGAGCACCGCCCTTCCTTCACTAATAACTCGTTTTCATGCTCCCCGCCCTGGCACTGGCCCACCAGAGGTCCTCCACCTCTTGCGGCCAGCGGTGCCCCACTATCTCGCTGCTCCACCTCCGTACCCATCTCCTCTCTTAGTCCGTGTTAGAAGCTCTTCTAAACGAACAAAACCCTTCTAACCCCGTCGGCAGCAATCCCTTCTCTAGACTCCTAGAATTCAGGTGCGTTCACAGAGTTGCTCATTGTAATAAAAATATTAAATGAAAATATTGCGGAGCGACGGAGGTTTCTTAGCTACACATTTCAAAATGACACATATTTAAATATTTCTAGTGCAATAGCCAACAGCGGAACCAGTCGTTAACTTCCAACAACCGAAGATTTGCAAGCGCGGCACACTTGGCATCAGGTGGGCGTTTCCCCGGTTGTTTATCACCTTCAACAGGGGATGACGACCTAATTTTATAAGATTAGAAGAAATGGATATATATGCTGTCACTCTTCCTTCATTGCTATTTCTGTTTCTCTCTGATCATTGTTGGAATGTGACTTATTTAAAATTTATTCATGAGAATATAAAGTAAGAAAGTTTAGTCCCGTATTGCCCAGCAAAGAAATGTAGATCAACTTAAATATTTGAGTTCTCTGATCTCTTTGAAATAGAGAAAATGAGAAAGAGAGAGTATACTTCACTATATTCACACGCGTGTACGTATTCGCGTATTTTTCGCGTGACTTGTGACGTGCGGCGTGGCGTGGCAGCACAAAATTGCAAGCCCTTTTGCTACTCTCCCTTTTTAATTATGATCAATGTCATAATCAGTTATTTTAATCACGATCAATGTCTTAATTCTGAGGGTAATTGGTTAGTTATGGAGGCAGCATTTGTGGGTATTTTATGAGAGAAAACGACTCCAAGAGGGCAGCTATTTTCCTATAAATCCTGGAGATGTCCAGGCTTTTGAGGACATCTCTCTACTCCACATTTTCTTCTCCACCCATCCAGATCACTATTTTGTGTGCTGTGCTGCCGGATCTCGCAGGCCTTTCTCCTTGCCGTGCACAAGGTTGGAGGGTGAGCGGTATCTCCGAGCCTTTGCCGTCGTGAAGCCCGCACGAAGGACGGCAATAAGGTTTCTAGGCAACGCACCTGCGCGACCGCTCTGCACTGCTTTATCTACGATCTGCACGGCAGCGAATCGACACATCGTCAACTTCATCCCTTTATCAACCCGATTGTGAGTTCTTGATGAAACTGATGGATTTTTTTACTGTTGCTTGCTGCTAGGGTTAAAAGTATGTTCATCTGTTATAAATTGTGAAATATGACTTTGTATAAAATCTGGAATTAGATTTTTGCGTATATTACCAACAATCATCTGTTTTTATTTTCCTTTTTAACTCGGAGACGTTTACAGCTCAGCTGACGATCGATTCTCAACGCTCTTGACCGACGAAAATGCACACACATGCATGAGTTTCTCAAGCTCGTTCAAACAAACAATGCTCAGCTGACGATCGATTCTCAACGCTCTTGACCGACGAAAATGCACACACATGCATGAGTTTCTCAAGCTCGTTCAAACAAACAATGGGCCGTTTTTAGGTGGTTCTGTCAAGATGAAAAAGGAAGCCAATTGTTGGATGAATGGACGATTACTTGCTGTCAAATATCAACTTGATCAGGTAGTTGGGACGCCACTCATGGTTCTTGAGTCAACCAATAAACTTGTTCAACTTGGCAGCATTCCTATGGATAGTCAAATATTCTTGGCTGATAAGCTGGTATAATTCACATTAGTTTATGTAGAGTCGGTTGAATAGAGCTGAAGAATCACAGAAAAATTGACCTCTTGTTACATGATCAAGGGATAGGAAACTAATCATAGCACATGTTCTAAACAGATTTGTAATAGGCCTAACATGCTCAACTTTGAGAGCTTTGTTTGGAACGTTAACTTGGTTTCTCTCTTCCATAATTATTCACTACCGGAATCCCCATGTTTGCCGAGTGTGCCTGACTTTGCCGAGTGCATTTTATCACGCACTCGGCAAACCACCCCATATGCCGAGTGCCGAAATAAAGCACTCGGTAAACCCGGAAAATACACTCGACAAAGTCAGGCACTCAGCAAACTCGAGAAAATAAACTTGGTAAAGTCAGGCACTCGACGAAAAACGCGCCACGTGTCCCTCCTCACGGACTCTGACGGCACGTCCGTCCTTTGCCGAGTGTCGTCTAACGGACACTCGGCAAACAGTTTTATTTTGTTTTTCTCTTTTATTTTCTTTATTTTTTGTTTTCTTTTGTTTTCTTTTCTTTTCTTTTTTCCTCTCTTTCCATGTTAAAATTTGGCATTTTTCTAGGTCCGTTTGCTATTTTTAATTCATTAAGTGCATTTCTAGGTTTTTAATGGATATAAGTCAAATTTGTACTGCAAGTGCATGAAATAATAGAAAAAAATGGGTAAAAAAATTATATTCATATTGTTGAGTCTACTTTTAGGCATTTCCCAATAAATGAAAAGAAATTTGTAACATCTGGGTGGCAACACACGACCACCAACATGTAGCTTATTGGATTTTTAATTCTAAAAAAAGCAAACGAAGTCTGAAAAATATGAGACTTACCATGGTGTCATGATATGATACGTAGAGGTTGTGATAAAAATTTGAGAAGGTTTCGCAAAAGTTATCACGTACGATGCTTAGAAACCGAAGCATCTCCGATGAAGAATTGTGGTTTTAAGACGGAGCGGATCAGGTTTGAAGCCGAAGTGACGATTGAATCATTGTTTGACCTTGAAATTTTTTCTACACTCAAAATACAATATAGCATATTCCATGTTAAAATTTGGTATTTTTCTGGGTCTGTTTGCTATTTTTAATTCATTAAGTGTATTTTTAGGCTTTTAATGGATATAAGTCAAATTTGTACTGCAAGTGCATGAAATAATGGAAAAAAATGGGTAGAAAAATCATATTCATATTGTTGAGTCTACTTTTAGGCCTTTCCCAAGAAATGGAAATTTTTTGAAACATCTGGGTGGCAACACACGACTACCAACATGTAGCTTATTGGATTTTTAATTCTAAAAAAAGCAAACGAAGTCTGAAAAACATGAGACTTGCCGTGGTGTCATGATATGATACGTAGAGGCTGTGGTAAAAATTTGAGAAGGTTTTGCAAAAGTTGTCACGTACGATGCTTAGAAACCGAAGCATCTCCGAGGAAGAATCGTGGTTTTGAGATGGAACGGATCAGATTTGAAGCCGAAGTGATGGTTGAATTATTGTTTGACCTTTAAACTTTTTCTACACTCAACATACAACATAGCATATTCCATGTTAAAATTTGGTATTTTTCGGGGTCCGTTTGCTATTTTTAATTCATTAAGTGCATTTTTAGGCTTTTAATGGATATAAGTCAAATTTGTACTGCAAGTGCATGAAATAATGGAAAAAATGGGTAGAAAAATCATATCCATATTGTTGAGTCTACTTTTAGGCCTTTCCCAAGAAATGAAAAGAAATTTGTAACATCTGGGTGGCAACACACGACCACCAACTAAAATAGCCAATTGTACAGTACTGCAAATAATAAATACAGGATTAATATAAAACCCGAGGGGTTTTATGAAAATAGCCAATTATAATAGCTATTTTCGGCCAGCGGGCCGAAACAACCTGGGCTTGAGCCTTATTGGCCTTTTGGCCCAAGCCCACATTAGGCTCCCCCTCATCCCCTTGCCATATAAAGAGGATGGCCCGCTGCAAACCCTAACCGCCCCTTGCTTTTGCAGCCGCCGTCGCCCTTTGCTATGGCCGCGGGTGCTGCGGCGCCGTGTGCTGCAGGGTGCCGGAGTGCGCTGCTGCGCCAAACCGAGGAGCCGAGCCGCCGTGCGCCGAGTCGCTGGAGGACGCCGGAGGGCGCTGCGGCTGTGTCGACCGAAGGGCGCCGGAGGGCGCCGCCGCAGATCCAAGCCAAGGAGATGCCGAACCGCTGGCGGTGAAGTGAGGCGAGTGGCGGAGGGTGGGCGCCGGGCAGTGTGGTGGCGGCCGTGGCGTATTTGTGCGTGGGTGGTGGCTTGCGAGCTACCAGGCTGTTGTGCGGTGGTGGCCTGCGAGCCTTCAGGTTGTTCGTCGGCGCCAGAGGGGAGGTGCGCGCGTCGTCACCAGTCCGGCTCGGGCCTGCCGCTGGAGGCTTGGGTACGGTGGGAGGGAGCTCACCGGCGCCGCCGAGTCAGCGCGCGGCAGCGCCGCAGCTTCCGTGAGGGCGGCTCGTGGCGGGGGAGGCGCTTAGCCCTCCGGGAAGCCCCCGTGCGCATCTCTCCATCTCCCAGATGTCGATCCAGGCTGGGTCATCGGCGGCAGTGGGTGGAGGGCAAGGCGGCGGGATTTTGCCGCCCCGCCAAAACGCCAAAACGAAGTGCGCCCGCCAAAACGCGGGCCGCCAAAATCTCCTGCGTAGTGTTTTTTTTAATATAACTGCGCGAGTTTGCCGAGTGCCTGACAAATACACTCGGCAAACCATCCTGTTTTGCCGAGTGTATTCCTTCGACACTCGGCAAACCCCCGATACGTCCTGCTGCCGTTTAGTCGCTTTTTTTGCTGAGTGTCGGATTTGACTCTCGGCAAAGAGTTTGCCAAGTGCGCGATAGAAAACACTCGGCAAACAGCTGTTTGCCGGCACTGTGTATGCTGACTGCTGTTTGCCGAGTGTTACCCTTTGCCGAGTGTTTTTAAGCCTTTGCCGTGTGCCTTGGGCACACGGCAAAGTAACAAAATCCGGTAGTGATTTATGGGGTGGATGAAACAAATGCGAGGTTAGAGACGACTTTGCATCACTATGGTTAGATGCATCACGGGTCACGCCTGTCAGGTCCTATTTGGAACGCAAAGGCAACTCCAATATTTATAGATAACAGATAACTCTTATTATTGTGTTCTACATAGAGAAGAGAAGTGGGATGTAGATAAAATTGATATTGAGAGAAATCTTGCTCACGTAGAGGAGAATCTTAAAGAGCTAGTTTTTAAAAGAGTGAAAATAAGATATAGCTCTAAGCATTATGAGATATGAGGAATTATGAATAGAATCTTTTAAAAAGTATACTAAGAGAAATAAAAGATAGTAGCTAGAGATAACCACAGGAGATGTCTAAGAATTTCATGTTAGGTGCAAGGTTTTCGGAGAAACAACATAATTCCGTTAGATTTTTGTCAAATTCTTGTGTTCCAATGCACGGGGAAAAAAATTGTGTTCAAATGGAGCCTTAGGTTGTTTTACCGTAAATTCTTACAGACTGAGCTAGTTTTGGGAAACCTATGATCGGCTAAACAGTCATTTATTTATGTCATTTTGGGTTGTCTCTAACCAAAGCTATCGGTTGGTTCGCCCAGCGAAAACCGCTAAAAGAGGTGAGCAGAAGTATCTCATTCTGAAGCGAAATTCTATAAATTGCCGCTCCTAAAATCATGCTTCTGCGGCTGAGTGCAATTTAGATGTTTTCAGTATGTCTGTATATATACAGACAGTAACATTATTCTACATTCAACTTGTGCCAACAGACCTTCCTATCTCAACCTGCCCCCGCCCTAGTTAGAGCGCACCACGTGGCCGCGCTAGCCCACGTGAGCCAGCCAACGCGTACCACGTGGCGCGCCAACCGTGCCTGCCTGCGCGCAGCGTGCATGCCCCCATGTTTGCCTGCCATGTGGCGCGCGAGTCTCACGCACGCCTGTGCCCACGCACCACGTGCCCAATAGTATTCAGTAGTTCAATAATTCTTCAGTAGTTATTTAGTAGCGTCAGTAATTATTATTTAGTAGTATCAGTACTGGAAAAAACTAATGAACAAAATGACTAACAAAAACTATTGAACAAACAACTAATACTACTGACAACTACTGATACACAACTGAACAATTTCGCTATGAATTAGAAGTACTAAATACTAAACTATTGACTACTACTTACACCACTGAACAATTTTTTAATAGTTATCCAGCTATTAACATAATTACTGGACAATAAAACTACTAACAACTACTTAAGAATTACTATATGACAACTAGATACTACTAAAGAATTACTAGATGATAGCTATTGGACAACTAGTGATTGGATAGCATAGGACAAGCGACATGTGGCGGGACATGTGGCGAGTGTGGGCGCACAAGGCGAGCAACGCACGGACACGTGACGTGTGAGGCAAGCGGCATGGGGACATGTGGCGCACAGGGGTGGTGCGCGGCTGGGTTGGGTCGGTTGTGGCGCGCATTGGTAGGACGAGGTGTAGAATATATATATATATATATATATATATATATATATATATATATATATATATATAATGTGACTAAGCTCAACTCTAGTTACTATTACACCACCTCTAGTTACAATAAAAAATAAGTAGTTACAATATATATACACACATATTATATATCTATTATGTGTCTAAGCGCGACGTAGTTCACCTCTGCGTATATCCCGGTTGCGATCACAAAAGCAATATAGTTACAATCTATAAGTGTGTGTAAAATATATGATTTAAAATAACACCTATCGTTAAATATGGTTCAAAATGCATATATGGTCTAAAATAAAATTTACTAAAAAAATCAAAGATATTAAACGTGTCCAAAATGACAAATCAAGAAGTGTGTTTGGACAAATCAAGAAGTATATATATATATATAGACACGTTTAACATCTTTGATTTTTTAGTAAATTTGTCATTTTGGACCATATATAAGTGCACAAGTGCATTTTAAACCATATTTAACAATAGGTGTTACTTTAAATCATATATTTTACACCAATATTTCAATTTGCATCCTATCTAAGGATTGAGTTTATAACCATGCTCATGTGGCGAACAATTTCATCCACCTCAACTCACGAATTCAACTAGGAGGGAGGACTTTGGTTTCCAACCAAAACTTTCTTTTCTGTTTCCTTCCCGTTTGACCTCTAGTTGTTAGAGCCGTTTCTCCATATCAGGCCTCTAGAGTCCAAGTGCCACCGCTCGCAGACTTCGCCATCTACTTATATTTCTCGCTGATGATGCCTGCACGACCGCTCCTCTCCATTCATGTCTACCTTGCCGCTACCTCTCCTTAAGTCACCACCTGCACCGCCGCACCATCCCATCCATGTTTACTTCGTCGTCAGTCCGGTGCCTATCTTCGCAATGCTAGCGAATAAGTAATCGAAAGATCAGATTACGTGTAGGATGTTGACTTTGGATGGTCAGTGGTGCCATAAACTCTATTCCATCCTAAATGATATGGAGATACGACTCTAAAAACTTGAGACAAAGGGAAGCATGCAACTAAGAATAAACTGAGAGAAAGAAAACTTGGTTTAGAAGCAGCAGTTCACTCTCTCAGATAAATACATAGAGCTGAGGTGGATGAAATTATTTGTCACATTAGCATGGCTAAAGGTCAATTCCTTAAACATGGTGTAAATTAAAATATTAGCATCAAATATATGGTTTGAAGTGAGAGTTATTGTTAAAAGTGATTCAAAATGTACCAAATACACTAATACATAATCCAAAATAAAATTTGCTCTTGATTTTTGGCTCTAAAATAAAATTCTTTTTTGAGGAAGCCATAAAATGAGATGTGGAAGGGCATTTTTTCCCAGCTGAATTGGTTGACTCGGCCAGTTCGGTCCTTCATTAAGCCATGTACAATGTCGAGCGCTTGGAGGTAGTTATGCAAGTTTTCTTGCCAGCGTGGCCCTCAGTTCGAGCGCCTAGGGGCTTGCTGCCGTTTAAGGAAGCATTCAACACCTGAAGCAATCCGTTCACAATCAAAAGGCAGGTGCTTCTGGCTACCTGAGTTTTATAGAAACTGCTTGGTTTTTATCAACACATCAAGTTAAAATTTGATCAGGGTTAAATTAGAGTAGTGTAAACATTTAACCATTAAAATGGTATTTGATTTGAGGGCAAGTTAAAATTTAGTCGGTTAAAAATTTTAACGAACGATTTGTGTATTTGAGATTTATCTAAAAATATTATAGAAATTTTTTTGTCAGTTAATTTTTTTAAGATATAACTAAATTTTAATCTCAAAATAAACGGATGCTAAATTTTCATAGTACGATCAAACTCTTAAGTAACATACGTATCTACAAAATAGTTGTTTCCATGTCAGGGGTTAGATCGAAGCGTCTGTGCGTTGTACACGCCCTTAGCGCACACGACCAGGCCGTCCTCGTCAGGCGGCGGCGGCGTACGACGGCGGCGAGCCGCTCAAACCCCAAACCCTAGAGCAGGGCGTGGAGGCGGCGGCGGTCGTAACAACAGCCGAAGGCCGCCGGCAGCAGAGGCTCCGCCTCGTCGTCCGCCGCAGCGAGCTCCCGTCCGTTCCCTTCACCGCTTGCTGCTAGCACGCAGTCTTGCTTACTGAAGTGAAGGGCCCTAGGCACAAACCCTTCACACTCTCATTAGCTGGCGCACGAGTTTCGGCGAACCGTGGCTCGCAGGCTTCAGGGCGCGGGAGTCTGCTGCGGCGTCCGATATGCCGTCCTTCTCTGCCGGCGCTTCCCCGCCGAAGAAGCAGCACAATGCGCGGGCCAACTCTTATCACGTCAATGCCATTTCGTTGTTGATTGTTCGGTTCGTTGGTCTGGGGATTGAGTCTTAGCTTTGGTTTCCTCGAGCAGGTGGAGCCAGCTGATTCGGCAGCAGCGAAAGTCGCTCCCCATCGCGTCAGGTTTGCTTACTGAGCGTTTGATGCCTGTTTACTGTAACTTTTTTGGGGTTAGCTTGGGGAGCTCCAATTTGTTGTTATTGGTTCAGTGGAGAAGAGGCTGGTGGACGAGGTGAGGAAGAATGGCACACTGATCATCGTCGGCGAGACCGGGAGTGGCAAAAGTACTCGTAAGTTTGTTGCTGCAATTTCTTTTCGTTGCAATTGTTGTTTGGGTCAGGTAATTGTTAGAAGCCTGTGGCTTTCCGATGCTTTTGATTGTTAGTGTGAATAGGCTGGCAATCCTGATGCCAGTGTAAGTGTTGTGTTAAAAAATTAGCGGAAGTGGTGCTGTGACTTGCTTGATTTTGGATTTGGGAATATTTGGATTCGTTCACATGACAGTGTATAAGGGTAAGGGTTAGAAGTGCTTGCAGGTAGCAGAGCTAACGAAAGGACTATTATAGAAGTGAAATGAGATATTTCCCCTGTAATGTGATAGTATTGCTGTACCAAGTGGTTTGGTTACTTAGGAAAATTGTTCTTAGCTTCATATGGATTATTTGACAAAAACCTACTACGTTATTTTAGGTGGTTTCTTTACAAAAATAAATCTTTTATCTGCTATCGCAGTAGCATACCACACTATTATTGATTTTTTTACTACTCACTCTTTTATAGTTTTATTGTAGTTTGATTCTTTGAAGAAACATTCCTATTTTCTTTAATTTTATCATGCAGAGCTGCCACAATTTTTGTATGATGCTGGGTTTTGTCAGGACGGAAAAGTCATTGGCATCATTCAGCCTCGAAAAGTTGCGGCTGTTACAGTAGAGAAGCGTGTTGCGGAGGAATGCAATGATCAGCTGGGCAAAAAGGTTGGATACTATCAGATTTGATGATTCCACATCGAATGCAACAAGGATTAAGTACATGACTGATGGTTTTCTTCTGAGGTAATGCTGTATTTATGACGTCGTTAATTGTTTGATAACTCTGCATTCTTTTGTAATGTGCGTCAGTCTTTCAATCCTCTCTGATATGCTATTCGCAGTTTGAAAATTAAAGTGTTGTATGTCTTAATTGTTCATATTCCTATTGGTAATTGTTTCTTCTTTTCTCCCCCTGAGGGGTATACATCATTTAAGTTCAAATTATAGGAGTTGATGTATTGAGAATCTTTTTTGTTATGCTAATTACTACAGATACTTGTTTTCGGGACTGAAGGACATAAGGCATAGACATACACTTCCTTTTTCTTTCTCACAATGTTGATATATCGCTGGTCTCCTTTTATTCTGTATCAAAGCTTTCAAGCATATCTTCTATTATAACATTTTGTGAAAGTAACCGTCCCTACACATGCATAGACTTCAGATGTTTGGCATAAGAGCAAAAATGTAAAATTTATCTATTTATTAGTTTGTTTGCTATCGTATATGACATTTATGACATTTTTGTAATAAGTTGCTTTGGCTTCTATACCTGTATAACATCTATTAATGTGGAACCTTTTTATTGCTCGGGATCTTTTTGTTTGAATTTTCAAAAGTGATATTTTCATTTATATGTTGTCATTTTAGAGATGAACATATATGCTAGGCAAAAATTTCTTCTATCTTATGTGTGGCAACAGTCTGGCACGGGCTAATCTATATTTATTGTTTTTCTTTTCAATGTGTGAAATTGTGTTTTATAATTTAAACATTACTTTGGATTTTCAGGAAGCACTTTTGGATCCACTCTTGTCTAAATATAGTGTGATAGTTGTTGACGAGGCTCATGAAAGAACTGTTCATACAGATGTCTTACTGGGTTTGTTGAAAAACGTGCAACACTCTCGAGCTAATTACTCCAATAAGAATGGAAATACTTTGCCTGACGTGCAGGGCCACTCTCAAATTTTTACTCTGAAGGCATGTCAAGGAATAAGATGAGCGCCTCTAAAGCTGATAATTATGTCTGCTAGTTTGGATGCCAAGTGTTTTTCTGATTATTTTGGTGGTGCTAAAGCTGTACATATTCAAGGGCGGCAATATCCCGTTGACGTACTATATACTTATCAGCCCGAGTCAGATTATCTTGATGCTACACTAGTTACTACTCCCTCTGATTGCAAATGTAGGTCGTTTTAGCCTCCTCAACTATTCTCTAAATATAAGTCATTCTCAAACTTCTATGCACTTTTTTCTCTTTTGTTCCCTTCTTGCTCTTGTTTAATAAATGCTATCACTCTCACAAATGAATGAGTTATCTTTTCCAATACAGAATAAATAAGGGGCAATAATGTCATTTGATCTACTTTCTTAATCCTTGTGCATAAGTCTAAAACGACCTACATTTGCAATCGGAGGGAGTATCTTTCAGGTGAGCTGTGAGCATCACCCTTATTTGCATGCATGCGGTAGTTGGATTAGGGACAAGGAAAGGAAGTTGAAATCTGCATAAATGGGACTTCAGAAACAAAAACTTGCTTCAGAAAACATAATAAGTGAATATATAATCTTGTTGAAGACTATTCCCTGTTAATTCAACTGTGGCTCAATGCAGTCTGCTCTTTCTATATAAACTTCATGTTTAGATGTTTGATTTGTTAGATCCATTTGGAGGAAGGGCCAGGAGACATTCTCGCATTTCTAACTGGCCAAGAGGAGATTGAATCACTAGAGAGACTTATTCACGTGCGTGCTCATTTACTTCCACCAGAGAGTAATAAGATCCGGACTACACCTATCTATTCATCCCTCCCTTCAGAGCAGCAAATGAATGCCTTTAAGCCAGCTCCAGCTGGAAGCCGCAAGGTAAACATCATGTATTATGTCTGTTTACTATCTGTCACCCCATTCTATCTGTATGTAAAAATAGTGCCTATAATAATATATACTGGTAGTAATGAAGTCTGCCACAGTGCCACGTTTTAGCTGGATCTGTCGCTAGAAACATTAGTCACATTCCTTCATTTCCCTTTTTGCATATCATGTCATGGATTACTCAAGCAAGTTTTTGTGAAGGAATAAGCTAACATAATTTATCTGTTTTCACGTTTTTAATATGGTTCATTTTCCTAGTTGATAAATACTTTGTTAGCTTGCTTGCTGTTGTTAATTAGTTGTCATCTAGAAATGTGAAAAATCTGTGCAAGGAGGCAAATGAATTTGTAGTGCCCATATATACACCATTCTTGAAATTACACCTCAATTTATGAACTATAGATGTTGATAATCTCTCTGAAAAATCTTGCTTCAAACAAAGCTTTGCACATATTTCAAAGATGTCCAAAAATGTATGCAAGGTTCCTTTAATCTTGATCTTTTGTTAAATAGTACCTCATCAAGTGAATACAAAGTTAATCTTGCTATCATTGGTCCTTGACTAAACATTGTGTATCAAGAGCAACTGAAACTAAAAGTGGGATATCTTTATTAACTGTCATTTTATGTATTCGCCTGACCTGCAAAAGAAACTGGAACACACTTTAAGGTCCCCACGAGGCCACGAATCAAGGGCCATATCATTCTTTTATATTGCAGCTGCAGAAGAAATTGTGCACCATAGTCATGGTAACTGTTCTAGGCTATTTGGTGTTTCTGAGAAGAGTTATTTTTAATTTAAGACAAACCTTCTGATGCTCTTTTGTTCTGCACATTCGGATTCAACCTTCTCCAAGTTTCATTCACCAATGTGTCTTCCTGTCTACTTTCTAGTCATTTTTGGTGATTCACTTACCCTTGAAAGTCCCGCAATCTGTTAAGCGAAGTTTGACTGTTTGTGATTTCCTTCTGCTTGGTAGTTCTAGCAACAAATATTGCAGAGACTTCTGTGACAATACCTGGTATAAAATATGTTATTGATCCAGGGATGGTCAAAGCTCGTGCTTACAATCCTGTAACTGGAATGGAGTCACTAATCATCATCCCAGTTTCCAAAGCGCAGGCTCTCCAAAGGAGGTGAATCCAGTCGTACTTGTTCAATTTTTCATGCCTTGTGTATGTGTTAATGAGATCATGTGTTTCTTCTCTTTTTCTGGTTGCAGTTCTTTGTAGTCCATGTACTTAAAGAAGTGGTTGTCCAGCATGCTCGCGTAGTTTAATGTTTATCCTATGTTTCAAGAAGCGGTAGAATGAATCTCCGTGTGATGATTGACTTTTTTGCATCTTATTGCTTATATCTGTTACACATGGTTCCATTAATAAAACTTATGGGCGCTTTGTGGACAATTCAACCAAATTGATACTTGTCACTTTTTAATTATATGCCTTTTCTAACCTCATCTTTCTACACTCAGTGGTCGTGCTGGACGGGAGGGGCCAGGGAAGTGCTTCCGATTGTACCAAGAAAATGAGTTTGGTAAGCTAGTGGATTCAACTGTGCCTGAGATCAAGCGGTGTAACCTCTCAAATGTTGTACTACAGCTCAAGGCTCTTGGAATTGATGATATCATGGGTTTTGATTTTATGGAGAAACCGTCAAGGTGATTTTTTGAGTCCTGCTTCTATGTAAAATAATATGCTCAGGATCATTCTTTTAATTCAATGTGTGCTAGTATGCTTTAATTATGTACTAGATAATTATTGTGTAAGGGGGAAATTAAATATCAGTGATGAGATAATGCAATTTATGTTATTGTAGTGTGGCTAAGTGTATGTGATTGATTTTGTTACTTGCTACAAGTACCCCAGCTTTAATTTTATAGGTAATGCAAAACTCCTACCTAGACTTTATGTTACTGTAGTGTGGCTAAGTGTATGTGATTGATTTTGTTACTTGCTACAAGTACCCCAGCTTTAATTTTATAGGTAATGCAAAGCTCCTACCTAGACTTTTGTATGAACCTTATGACCAGCACTTCTGCAATGGAAACACCTTAATCGGAAAATCCGAACTGAAGTTTTTCTAGAAGATTCTCGGTAATATCCATTATAAGTTGAATAGCTTGTTGCTTTATATCAACATTGAGTATTTGCTAATTGGTGCCAAACCTACAACAGGACTGCTATTTTGAAATCATTGGAGCAGCTAATCTTACTAGGGGCTCTGACTGATGATTATAAGCTGTCAGATCCAGTTGGTCGTCAGATGGCTAGGCTGCCATTGGATCCAATGTACTCTAAAGCACTATTAGTGTCAAGCGAATTCAAGTGCTTGGAAGAAATGTTGATTGTTGTATCTATGCTTTCAGTGGAATCAATTTTCTTCTCCCCACGCGAGAAGTTGGAAGAGGTATCTATTTGAATTACTGGCAGCTCGTTAAATGTATGTCCAAAATGGCTTCTTATCATATATTGTGGAGTTACTCCGTCCAGTTGAAAATAGCTCTTATTTTGGGTTGTTCCATTTACTTTGCAAACAGGTGTTGTTTTTTAGTTTCAGGGCAACACTTTCCATCAAATGCTCCTATTAGTTGGGTTTAGACAAACTATATAAAAAATACACTATCTCCATTCAGAAATATATGACCTAAACTTCTCATGATTTGCCATTTGCATAATGATGAGGAAAACTGAGCTTCAATGTTCATTTGGTGCTACACTTTCCCTGTTGAGCATAAGATAAAGAAATCTGGCGTGTCTTCCAACTGAGCAAGAAATCAGTGCGTTGACCACTGCTATGAGAGCAATAATTGATACTTTCACCTTGTTTGTTTAGGCAAGAGCTGCCAGGAAGAGTTTTGAGAGCTCCGAAGGAGACCATATCACCTTGGTGAATGCATATCGAACAGGTGCGGAGTGCTTCGAGAAGAGCAAAAATGCAAATGCCAAAGAGAAAACAGTGGAGAAGGCTTTGAACAGATGGTGCAGGGAAAACTTTATCAATTACCGCTCTCTGCGACATGCTCGTGATGTTCACAGGTTAGCTTCTACTCCATCTGTTTCACAGTATTTGTACAAAAACACTGAAGTAGGTGTAGGGAGTGAAATTACCACAATAGGTAGTTAACCACACCCTTAATTCCCTCAATTAACAAGCATTCTGTAATGACATTTCCCAGTGAAGTGGACAACATTGCGACCCGTTCAGTATTATTATTAATGGACTGCATGAGCTATGAAATCAGATTAGAAAATGATGATATATGTTCGAATTAAACTTGATGCACTAACTTATTTTAAAAAGAAATGAACTCCTGTTCGTTTTAGCATTTCCAGACTAAGCGAGTTGACATTACCACTTTTCTGTTTCTTGCAGTCAAATCCAGGGCCATGTCCAACGAATGGGGCTTAACCTGTCGTCATGTGGAGATGACATGGTTCAGCTTCGGAGATGCCTTACGGCTGCCTCCTTCTTGAATTCAGGGATGCGACAGCCAGATGGTCGTACAGGTAGTATTCCTTAACTCGTGTTAATTATTTTTCCTTACACTATGATTCAAAGACTACTGCCATAAGCTCATCTGCACTTGATCATACCAACCAAATCTGAAGAATGCGGCATGTTTTTTTTTTTTTTTTTTTTTGAGCGGGTTTCCCCTACCGTGGTAAATATATTATACAAAGAAAGAGAGAAATTGAACAGAGATGCGGGTTTCCCCTGAAGAATGCGGCATGTTTGGTCCATAATTCCATATATTGCATGTACATGTGCGAAATGCGGTTATACCAAATCTTATGGTGTCCCCTGTTGCTTGGCGCTTGGCAGGGCACTGGCGACCAGCCAGAGCTTGCAGATCCACCCTTCGTCCGTGCTTTTCCGGACCAAGCCGGACTGCGTCATCTTCAACGAGCTGGCCTGGACACCTCAGAATTACATCGAGAACCTGACCCGGATCGACCCCTTGTGGCTGGCCGAGCTCGCCCGCAGTACTACGCTACCGAGGACTGATTTTGATCTATCGATATAGTTCCTTGCAGTCTTGTAGCACTAGAGTATTTATATATATTGTAGGATCGAGAATAGCGATCGGAGATGGTGAATAGGCGTGTAAACTTTTTTAATGGCTATTTCTCATATTCGTCATCCAACACTTCTCAAAATCAAACTAAGAGCAGAAGCAAAAATTGGATACAAGTTGCTATAGAAATTTTTAAGGCTATAGAAATTTTTAAGGAAAGACAGACTTTTCTGGATATATATGAACCTTAGGTTTTATTGAAATTTATTTTAGGAGTCATCGTTATAAAAGGTAGCAACTAGAAAGAAGAAATCTTTGAACTAACGGAAAAAATTATTGAAAGAAGAAATTATCTAAGTTAATAATCTAGAGGCAAGGGAATTTAAGATTAAATTTTAATATGAATTTTATATCTTTAGTAATGAGAAAAATAACTTCTTAAGATGATAAAATCTCAGCTTATCAATCAAAATAAACATCACAATCAAAAAAGAAAACTTGGTAATAAAGTAAGAGAGCTAATAGAAGGAAGCTAGAAGCAGATAAATACAAGCATTGGAGAAAATATGCACTTTATTTCTGGTAAAGGACACATTTCTTTTCAGCAGATTATAAAGTATTTTTTAAAAAACTCTCACCTATAACAAAGGCTAAGCTCTTCTATCTTTTTCTCTAAAACTCTAACATATAAATTTAAGTGGCTGATTTAAGCCTCTCACTCAGTTATACCCTTTCATTTATAGGCTTGAAGAGGTAGCTTAGCTCTTAAATTTTCTTATTCTCAAAATACCCCTTCCTTTCAATGGTCTCATATCTACCACCGGGGCAATTTGATATATTTTTCACTCCGTTCATCGAACGGCCATGTCTTCTTCATAACATAGCTTCTTCTCGACACAAGTTTCGCTATGATGCCACATGCATTCCATCATTTCACGATTTTGAGATCAAATCGGGAAATCGCCTTGCATACTTATTAAAGAGTGACTTATTGCCATTTGCTTACACCTTAAGCAAGTAATCTGATATCAACGTTGTACTCCGTCTTGTGATCTTGATTCCCGGCAAGTCACTCCCGCTTCCGATCCCTCTGGACGTCTTGTCACTTGCACTATTATTTCCTTCGCTTGACTCTATCAACACACCGTTTTTATTCATCTTCTCATATTTTGCTCGCTCACCGTATGTACAGCGAAGGAAATGAGACTTGCCTACTACTCTAAAAATGCAAGGCATATTTTGCATTGGAAAATCAAACTTTGTATATTTTAACTAATAATTTCTTAAATTATAAATATGTATAGTGTATAAAAATTATATAGTTAGATTCATATTTTAAAATCTTTTACACTATATTGGTTTTTAGCTATAAATGATATATATTATAGAAAAATAATTGTCAAAGTCTAATTTAAAAGTATGTGACACAATAAAATACGTATGGTATTTTTGGACGGATGGAGTATAATATGATCCTGTTATAATTCTAGACATTTCAACTGGATTGTAGCTAACATTCACAAATCTGTTTTCCCCATTTCCTTAGGAGCTGAAGAGTTAAAGAACCGAATGGAAACTAAGGACGTAAATTGTTCAGAATAATAGCAAGATGGAGTAGAATTCCTGTTTTTTAATGAGACAGAGTAGAAATAGAACAGTTCGCTACGGAGTACGGAGACGGAGAGGGGGAACATGAGTCGCTGAGTTTATATTTGGCTGACTAAATTTGAGGTTACATGAGTGGATGCAAGATTTGAGATTATAATTGGTTGCTCGTATAAAGATAATTTTATAATATTGATAAATAGACTTGTTTGTATGAGCGGATACAGAGCCTACATTCACCAAGCCAGTCTTGTGAAGTGAAACTTGAATGAGACTATATATTTACATCCATCATATTAAGCTACAACAGCGAATGTAGATAACCAAACATGTTTTTTGGATTAAGTAGATATATTCGATTATAAATGGCACGGTTTAGAGATATGCTATTATAAATCATGTATTTGAAAACATATTATTACAAAAGCTTTAAAATTGGAACCGTGCCATTACCTACGTCTCTGGCTCCATTTTATACGTTTTTTCGCTTCAGTATTTTCGTATGGACCATTTTGCCCTCATCTTCAACCTAAGCCATCAGCATCTTCCTTCGATACTCGCCCTCGCCATACTCATCTTCTCCTGCTCCTCCTCTGGGTAGGCCTCGCCAATTCTGGTGAGGTCGCCATCGCCCTCGCCCTCGTCGGATGCCTTCTCTACTTCGTTCCACTTCTCCTCCTGCGACGACGGCTACTCGGTGGTGGTGCTGGTGTCGTCTTGAAACTGATCGCTGATCCCCTTCGTCATGGAACTCCCCCACTAATGAGCTTTGCCTCAATTCATCGCACAGAGAGTGCCTAGGGCACCTTTCTAACCTTCCACAGTCGTCAATTGTAGGGCTCCCCAGCCGTGGAGGCCTCGCGATGAGCGCCCCTTCCTTCCACCGCTGCTCCCTGTCGGGCGCTCTCATTGGAGCTCCAATACCGCTGCATACCACACGGTAAGCTTCACCTAGGTTCCTAGCCACTCCCATCTCCTTGCTCAAGCGTGTGCACGACTGGCATCGAAGTTTGCCAACTCTGGTCATGGCCCCGCCACTCTCACACCCCGCTGGCATGGCTCTGGTGACCGTTGGTCCCTAGCTCAAGGATACGCTCATCACACCATAACCTTGAGCACGCCCCTGCGTTCAAACTTAGTAGGAACGAGCTTAGCGCGTGCATCCACCATGAACCGCCACTGCCGTCACTTTGTCACCGTTGTCCAGCTAGCTCCGACCACCTCTGGTTATGAGGCCACCACCGGGGGACTCCTTACTAGCTCCACGGCCGATTTCGTTGGTCGTCGGCCAGCTTTCGTCACCACAAATCCATCGACACGCGTAGCCGAAGAGTCTCGAAGAGCAGCGACACGATCGCACGACCTAGACTGGAGTCGAGCCAAGGGCAAAATTGTTCAATCACAAGTGATTTTAGGGCAAGACAATAAGATTCAAATTTCTGAGCTTTTATAATGATATGTTTTCAAATACACAATTGTAAGTATCCGCCGGCCCAAGAGGGAGAAATTTGGGATTTTGCCACTCCCGTCGTTGCCGCTCGCTAAAATGCCATCGATGAACACGATTACGTTAAAATGCCACTCTCGCCGATGCCCACCTCGCTGCAATGCCACCATCCTTTTTCTCCTCAATTTCTTTTCTGTTTCGGCAAAATGGATGATGGATGGACTGCTTTGCCCCTGGCTGAATCGAGGCCTCCACTGCAGGCAATAACGCACGGCTCTGGTCGATTCTTTTCTCTCCGCTGGCACGCAGGTAGCAGGCGACTCCACTGCAGCAGCTCCGACGCCCTCTCTGACTGCGTAGGTGACGCCCGCCGCCCTCTTCTTCCATTTGAGATGCTCCTCCTATGCCCTTTCCTCAATTCTCTTCTCGGATTGGAACCCTAGGTGAAGTATGCTTGCTAGAAGTTGCATGTGACCGGTGGGATGGAAGACAACCCAATTGATGTCTTTGTGGGGTATGCCATTTCTCTTTTTCTTATGATTTCGCGCCCGATCTAACATTAGCACACTACAGATTAAGTTCCCCTAACTCATTTTCTTCTTCTTCTTCTTCAATTTCCAACAATGTCGATTAGGCTAGATGTAGAACATGTAGAACCTGCTGGAACAGTGGCAGATGTGCAACTTTTGCTTGAGTATGGTGCGAACACAAGTCAACCAAGAGTGCCGATGGTTGATTGGGATATGCTACAAATAGAGGAAAAACAAGATGAGGAAGGAAGGATACAAATAATCACCGATGACCAACTGTATTTGTTGTTGGGATTGAGGGATGAGGATGAAGAGGCAGAGGAAGCTAGACATAATGTAGACAAAGCAAGTGCTGAAGGAGTCCTTGTTGTGGATGGTACTCATGGTGCAGCCATACCCGTTGATGATGCTATCCCAGAGGAGAGGGTGATGGTGTATGACAAGAATAACCCTTGCATGGATCTTGGCTCTAAGTACCCTAACATGATGGAATTTCGATTGGCTATGAGACAATTTGCTATGAACAAGGAATTTGAATTGGGAATCGAGAAAACTGATCCAAGTAGATATAGAGGGTACTGCAAAGATGATGGTTGCTGTTGGCGCATTGTTGGCCGCGTGCAGTCTGACAACAAGACTATTATGGTACTAACTTTGTGTCTAACATTGACATTTGTTTCAAGTATGTTTGTACTTATTGGTTCTTTAACAAGCACATTGTTGTTATTGCAGGTTACTGTAGTGATGGATGGTCACACA
The DNA here is from genome assembly GCF_958298935.1 of Phragmites australis. Taxonomy (NCBI): domain Eukaryota; kingdom Viridiplantae; phylum Streptophyta; class Magnoliopsida; order Poales; family Poaceae; genus Phragmites; species Phragmites australis. Next base: position 31,258,344 of record NC_084930.1, on the reverse strand, counting down.
TGTACATCTAGTAGCCGCAGGAAGACTGGCTGAGCAGGCACCATTCATTGCTATGGATGAGGTGTGCCTTCAACCCGGCTATCAAGTGTGATTATGTCACCAACAATTTAGCTTAGTGTTTCAACAACTGGATCTCAGACATAAAGGATCTTCCTGTCACTGAGCTTGTTGACAAGTTGAGGGAGATGATAATGATTCTGTGGGAAAAGAGAAGGATTGGAGAAAGGCTGCATGGCAAGATACTACCAGCAATCCTACATCAACTGAAGGCAAGGACTAGAGGATTAGGACACTTGACAGTTGTGAAAGCTGACAGTAATGCTGCACAAGTGTAGGACAATAGCAACAAGCAGGCTAGGCATGTTGTAAAGTCACATGAACATGAGTGTACACGTCTTGAGTGGCAGCACATCGGAAATCCTTGTCAGCATGCTTTGGCCTTCATAACAACACAACAGGCTAGGAATGTGAAGATGGATAATTTTGTTGATGACTACTACTTGTTGGACAAGTTCAAGGAAGCGTATAAGAGATTGGTAGAGCCACTTCCTGACAAGTCACAATGGCCAAATGTGGAGCAACCATTTGAATTGGGTGCACCTTTTGCCAAAAGGAATGTTGGAAGACAAAGAAAAAAGAGGATCAAAGGCTGCCTTGAAGGTGGTAGCAAGTCAGGTGGCAAGTCAAAGCAAAAGGAAGATGGTGAAGGACCACATAAAAGGATGATTAGAGGGCCAGTCAGGTGTAACAGATGTGCTGGATTGGGTCGTAGAGAGTCTAGCTACAAATGCCCTCTTAACGGAACCAAGAAAAGGTAATCCTTTGATCAATTAATCATTGCAAGATTGTTTCATTATTTGATAACCTCATTTACTTTGTTTTTTGAAATTGCATGAAGAGAAAGCCTAGGAAGAGTAGAAGCAAAGGCTCCACAGGTCAAGTATCAACACCAAATCGGCCTCCGAACACTAGGGAATCAATTTTGCAAGAAAGCTCGGGAATGGTGAAAAGAAGGTGAGAAGATTGTATTTCACCAAAAAAAAATATAGCTATTGCCGTGTGAATGATAAGAAAACCTATAGTAATTTCACTCATTTTATTTATGTGTAGACGCCTAGCTATGTTGATGATGGGTGAAGGTGCCTCCAATCAATCCACCATGACCTCCTCACCTCCATCCAATAAGTCTCCACCAAAGAAGATGACTCCAAAAAAGAAGAGGAACTAGCTGACAAGCATTTTGAACTGATATTGTGCTGCAGTCCCATATGAACGGAAATGTAGGTTGATATGTATTTTAGTCACCATGTATAGTCTTCTTTCCGAGATGTGAACTGAATAATTGATATGTATTTTTTCAGTCACCTTGTCTTAGCTCCCAATATGTGTATGTGCTTGCAATACTGGGTTTCTTAAAAAAAAACTTAGTTGCAGTCCCATATGACTTGATAAGTGCTCATATATGTATGTTCAGGCATAGATTTATTTTGCTTATCTGCCTGTGCACATATGTTCAGTGATCTAATCATACAAATTGTGGCATCCTCTGATGACATGGTAGTCACATGGCTGATAAGTGTCTGCTATGGCTAAGCGAAAAATAAATTCACATGGTAGCCAAAGTCACATGCTAAGCAAAAAAAAAAAAAGTTACATTGCTGACAAGTGTCCGTTATGTAATTTAGAAATGAAGCAGAACAGTTTGATAACATCCTTTCTTTGCAAACCCATATCCTTTACAAGTTCAGATATTGCACGTCCTTGTAGAATAGGCAAATCCTAAAACTGAATAATGTAACACATGGTAGAGCTAACACCTCAATTTGTACATACTTCACAGATAACATCATCATTTTGCTCTGACCACATGCCTAGTATTGCTACTACATCACTTAACAAGCATCACAATCATATCGAATATGACCACAACAACAATGACTACATTGCTCAACACCATCAACTGCACCAATTTGATCAGCTTGTCCATCCTTTCCTCAACTCTACCATTTCCTTTCATCTTCATGTCGACTGTACCACCAAGTGCCTGGATGTCTGCACTCTGTCGCCCATCCATTTGAGAGAAACTAGACTCCACAAGGAACTCCTGATACTCCTCGAGCCACTTGAAAAAGCCGCATCTACAGGGCATCTATTGTCATGAAAAAGATGCAAATTAGCCCCAATTTACAAACGGCTAACTCCCAATTGAAGAAATGCAGCAAAGTTAACTTACTTCTATTTCATTCTTGCGGCATTTGAAGAAGATACGCCCCCCATGTTTCCATGATTTGAGCTCCAACACCTGCTCACTGCACCTAGGGCAAGGGACAAGTGGGAGGCCACTATGGCATATCTGCGCTTGAGACATGGCGCCTGTTCGTGCGACGAAGCGGCGAAAGAAGCTTCCTTGTGACATCTCCTCAGGCAGCACAAGCGACCAACACTGATAAGGGGATCGGCGGCTACGTTGGTCCAGTGCTTCGATTCGACCCAGTGGAGGTGGGCCTCTTTGGATGGAAGGAGGGAGCGGTGGGCGTCACCTGAGTGCTCGGGGAGGGGGATCTCGTCGGGGAGGGGCGTTGAAACTGCTGCAGCGGAGGCTGTCGGAGTAGCAGCAGTGGAGGCACCAGGGAGTGCCTGGGGGGACTCGCGCCTAGAGCCTGCGTGCCGGCGAAGAGAAAAGAAACGAGATCTCGAAAATAAACTGAGAGAGGAGTTGTCAATCGGCAGGGGCAAAGCAGTCCATCAATCCTCCGTTTTAGCCGAAACAGAAAAGAAATTGAGGAGAAAAAAGGATGATGGTATTGTAGCGAGATAGGTATCAACGAAAGTGGTATTTTAACGTAGTTATGTTCACTGATAGTATTTTAATAACATTTTAACGAGGAATGGCAAAATCCCAAATTTCCCCCAAAGAGGAGATCCGGAACCGAACACACCCGTATTCGCAGCACTACCCAACTCCAAGCCCCGACTTTCACACAAGCCCCCGGCTAGCACGAAGCTCTCGTGTACTCCAGCCCCAGACGCCGCCGCAACCGCTCGCCGTCGCCGGACATCAGACAGCAGGCGACGCCATGGCGCCGGAGCCCGAAGACGACATCATGAGCGAGAAGAATCCGCGGCCGCTCGATGAGGACGACATCGCCCTCCTCAAGACCTACGTGAGTCCCACCCGACCACCGGATCGATCTCTGTCGTCTCTTCTCTCTGGCGTTGTTCTTGTCGATCTGAGCTGGTTCGCGGTTAGGGTTTCGATTTCTCAGTGATAGATTTGTGCTTATCGTAGATCTAGGGTTTCTGATTTCTCGTTCCCTTCTACACACTTTGGGGAAAGTATCGGCCACTAGCTGCGAAAGATTTGACTTGTATGGTTCTGCGATGGGAAATTTGGGTTATTGATGTGGGAGATTAAATTCCCTGTTGAATTATTCTGTTTTGCTTATTTTTGCTGCGAGAAGTTCGGTTCGTTGTGTGAGATGCACTGTTTGTTGAATTCCGATGCGTCGATTTGGCTGGACCTTGCTGAGTTCAATTTTTTCGATGTCTTGTTGTTTATTAGGGGCTCGGGCCGTACTCGACGAGCATCAAGAAGGTCGAGAAGGAGATAAAGGAGATGGCAAAGAAGATCAATGACCTTTGTGGTACGTCAACATTGAGATACTTTTGTTATAGATGTAGGGATAGGTGTGCTGCTTGTATTTCGGTTCACTCAAAACGTGCAAATCGCCCTGTCTTAGTTCTTACCAAATTTTATCAAATGGCAATTGTAAGAGCTTGTGCGATTACACTTTGGTGCATCAAACTGATCTGAGCTGTAAGTTTTCTTGGGTTCCAGGCATCAAGGAGTCTGATACTGGATTGGCTCCACCAAGCCAATGGGATCTTGTATCAGACAAGCAGATGATGCAGGAAGAGCAACCGCTGCAGGTAAATTGCTACGATGTTCACATAATCATTACATTGTTGCCCTTCTCTTATGCTTTCCCGGTTCTGTTCAAATAATAATTTTGTTTTGGTATGAAGGTTGCAAGATGCACAAAAATCATCAGTCCTAATACTGATGACGCCAAATATGTCATAAATGTAAAACAAATCGCAAAGGTACGTCATGTTCTTATTGTATTTAGTTGATCATATCATGTGGAGGTTCAATCCTGATTGTTTATGATGTTTTCTTTTGGTGTGTAGTTTGTGGTCGGATTGGGAGACAAAGTTTCTCCAACTGATATCGAGGAAGGCATGCGAGTCGGGTAGGTCGCTTGTTCTCTATTTAGTATTCCAACACGTTCTTTGGCTGCATTCCAAAATTTTGATGCATTTGGTTATACTTCCTGATAATGGCATTGGTCTAAACTGTTAGGGGTAAGTAGCGATGATATCTACAATGAACATATACATGTTAATATTTGATAATTGTTTTGGATCAATTTCAAAGTGAACATTAGTGATTAGGATTTGGCATGATGTAAAGTTGGAACCTTTTCCCTAGTTATTCTTAGTCCTCAGTTCCTCACAGCAAGGTCCATAAAATGGTTTATGTTCTACAGCTTGGATGCATACAGAAACACGTGCATCGTAGTAAAATAGGAATAATCTGTATAAAATCTTGCAACATTCCATTCGTAAGGCTAGTTTAAATTCATGAGATTTTATCGATTGAGGAAGTAGTTCTTAGGAAGATATCAGATGCTATAGCATTTATGTTTTCAAGGACATTCTTGTATCACATATAGAAAGATGACACTTAACCAGGCCCTATACTCTTGAATGTAGCAAATGATTCAAATTATTTTATGTACACATGATCTCAGCAGTTAGTTGCATAAAATATCGTGTGCTTCAGTTCTTTACACATTATCACTGCACAGTAGTATAATATTGTTCCTGAATCAATTCATGCATTATACAATCAATTAAGTTTTACTGATTCTGATCCTGTGTATTATTACAGAGTTGATAGAAACAAGTATCAGATTCAAATTCCTTTGCCACCCAAAATTGATCCAAGTGTCACTATGATGACAGTCGAAGAAAAACCAGACGTGACCTACAATGATGTTGGTGGGTGCAAGGAACAGATTGAGAAAATGCGTGAAGTTGTTGAGCTTCCCATGCTTCATCCTGAGAAGTTTGTCAAGCTCGGTATTGATCCTCCTAAGGGAGTCCTTTGCTACGGTCCTCCTGGAACCGGGAAAACGCTTCTTGCTAGAGCAGTAGCCAATCGCACGGACGCTTGTTTCATCCGTGTGATAGGAAGCGAGCTAGTTCAGAAGTATGTCGGTGAAGGCGCCCGCATGGTCCGTGAACTTTTCCAGATGGCCCGATCAAAGAAAGCATGCATCGTCTTCTTTGATGAGGTTGATGCCATTGGTGGTGCTCGCTTTGATGACGGTGTTGGTGGCGACAATGAGGTTCAACGCACTATGCTCGAGATTGTGAATCAGCTCGATGGGTTTGATGCTAGGGGAAACATCAAGGTCCTCATGGCGACCAACAGGCCTGACACCTTGGACCCTGCTCTGCTGCGCCCGGGGAGGCTGGATAGGAAAGTTGAGTTTGGCTTGCCAGATCTTGAGGGCCGCACCCAGATCTTCAAAATCCACACGCGCACCATGAACTGCGAGCGTGACATCCGGTTTGAACTGTTGGCTCGCCTGTGCCCCAACTCCACTGGTAAGCTCCTCGCTTGGTAGAGTTTGCACGATGTTGCTAGTGCATGTATCATACCCAATAAGCATGAAATTCATTTTTACTCATTTGTTCCTATCAATGCATCTTGCAACAGGTGCTGACATAAGAAGCGTGTGCACTGAGGCAGGGATGTACGCCATCCGCGCTCGCAGGAAAACTGTCACGGAGAAAGATTTCTTGGACGCTGTGAACAAGGTTATCAAGGGTTACCAGAAGTTCAGCGCTACCCCCAAATATATGGTGTACAACTAGGCATTCCGGCCTCGTGTTTCTGCCTTTGCATCTTGGGGCATCTGAATTATTGTTTGCTACTTTTTATCTCTTACACAAACCCCGAATATTTAGTCCGTGATATGTTATTCCGGATTGATTCGAGCCAAAAACATTCAATTCACGCCCTGAAACTTTTTATTCATACCCTAAAACATTTGCTTCTGCTGAAGAACTTCCTGTTCTGGGAGAATAGTTTCGATTTAAGGAGGAAAACTTTCGAATCAGGGTCAAAAGCTTTCGATCTAAGCCAAAAACCTTCAATTCGAGGCCCAAAACTTTCGATTTGAGGTAACTGAGCTTTCAATAGCGATAGCTTTCAGAAATGACTCAAACAAATTTATAATCGACTGAAAACAACAAATTTCACATGATCGATGAAACACACGAGGGTATAAACGGACAGAGAGCGGCTGCCTGTGCCGGGGGGGGGGGGGGGGGGTGGAGAATAGTCGAGATCTGAGGCGCGCCTGGCGGCGGCGGAGAAAACGAAGTCGCGCGGCTCACAGAGGGGAAAAGCAGCAGCACCGAGCTCGGTTCTGCGACGGGGAAGAGGCGTCATCAATGGCGAGCTCACCAAGGAGTGCAACATATAGCGGCAGCAGATAGGGAGGGAGCAGAAGCATGCGATGCTGATGCGGGAATGAGAAACGAGCCAAAGAAATGATAAGACGACGAAGAGGAAGGACCGACCTAGGACTGGGCATTTGGTTTTTTCGGTGTTTGAAAATTTCAAGTGTTCGGTTTTTGTCAACTGACAACCGAATCTACCACTGACCCCGAATAGCATAAAAACAGGAATCGAACCTACCATCTAACATTGAAAAAACCGATAATATCGGTGCTTCGGTTCTTCAGTTCCAGTTTTTTTTTTTTTCTAGACCGACCGACGTCTCCACGTGTCGCTCCCGTGGTTGTCTCGGCCTCACAAAGGGCGGCAGTTGCTTCCTTGGCCCACCGCGCACTCCATGCCCACCCTGGATTCTGCTTTCGTCCACGGTTTGCCCATCTCACTACTTTTATGTAATTATGTGAGCAAGCTGGATGCGCCGGGATTCTTCCGGTCTAGTCACCATGAAGCAAAATCACCCCCCCCCCCCTAATTTTTTATATTTTTTAAGCCTAAAATTGCAAATGCGGGTGATATAAGTATATAATTGCAAAACTTTTAAAACGGACTTATATATTTGCAATTTTGGATTTAAAAATAAAAAATAAAAAAGTCCCCCCAATTTTTGATTTTTTATATTTTTACCTATTATTCGGCCCAGGGATTGTTCATGCTCAGCCCAAGTGTGTTTTCAGCCCAGGTTGCGTGTAAAGTCAACCCAAGTAGCTGTTTGACTGTGCTAGCCCAGGTTTTTTCTTCTTTTCTTTTTCTTTTTGATCGCATTTCCTTCTTGTTTACTCATTCTCTTTTAAGTATTTTATCTTCGTTGGCTTTACTTAGTTCAATACTTTTTTATTTTATACAAATATATTTACCATTCTTATTTTTCACTTTTTGATTGTTTGTTTATTTTAGATTTTTGACATATTTTCATGGTATAGTTTGTGGCACATTGCATTGTTCCTGTAGTAGAATTTGATTTTCCTTTAATATTTTTTAGATGTTCACGTGATATGGTTTTAATTGTTCCCGTGGTAGAATTGCATTGTTCCTGTTTTAGAATTTGATTTCTTCCCTAATATATTTTTGATATGTTTTGAATTGTTAAGGGGCTATTATTGCATTGTTCCCGTAGTAGGATTTTGTTCCTCTAATATATTTTTGAGATATTCTCATGATATGTTTTGAATTGTTACCGTTGTACAATTTAATTGTTCCTCTCATATATTTAAAATGCTGTCATGACATATTTTGAAAAGTTAATTTCCTTTTTTTTATGTAATTGACTAATTCGTACTCGTTTTTTGGTGCTTTATGGTATATATTTGAATAATTTTTGTGGTGTGCTCATAAACACGGTGAAACAGCCCAAACTATATATGAGTGTGCTTGAGAGGTGAACCTAACTGTTAAAAATAAAATAAAAACAATAAAAAATATCTACTATTTAAAGAAACACGTGATAGCAATCCTCTCGAGCTCTTAGACAGGTGATACCTCCGCTCTTATCATCACACGTTGCACTTGCTCCTTCGTTCCGTTTCGGATCTTCGTAACCGCCCCCATGTCTCCCCTCCCCGACCCGCTCGCTCCCTCCCCGATCTGGACTCGCATCCTCTAACATTGCTAAAGCAATGTCACCAGCGAACAGTAACGGTGACATTAACCCTTCATCAACTGTTAGATTCGAAACGGACGTATCTGATTGCTTGCTACAGTAAAGCAACATACAGTAAAATCGCTACAGTAGAATTGCTACACTAAATAATGTTGTAGTACTGTTCATCTAGACTCAAATCATTGTTACTTTTGGTGACATTGCTTCGTAACGTTAGAGGATATCCCCCCGATCCACGCCCCACTCCACCTCCACCTCCACCTCACCGTCGCACACCTCTCATCCTCCGCCGCACTCCCTCCCCGCCCACCCCATTGCGCGGCCGGCCACATGTGGGAGAGCGGCAGGCTGCCTCGCAAGCCGCAACTATCCCTGATCCTCGTGCCGTCGCCGTCGCCGTTGCCGCCTCCCCGCTTGATCCTTCTCCCCAGATCCCTCCTCGCGCTCGCTGCGCACGTCATGCCTTTGCGCTGCCCCTCCCTGGTCATCTTCCTCCTCCTCGCGCTCGCTCTTGCTCTCCCCCTCCTCTTCCTCCTCCTCTCCCCGTCCCCCCCCCCCCCCTCCGCCTCCGATTTAGTGTTGGCGAGCTTCCAAACTTCCACCCTTCCTCTCTCTGGCTGCTCCTCTTTGTGCTCCGCTCGCTACTCGTTGGCGCACCATGAAGGTGAGCTCTCGCATCCCTTCTTCTCTACCCCTCCCCCGCGTGTGACTTTGCTTGCACCGGCCGCAGTGTGGAGGCTTGTCCGGCCCGTGGGTTACCTGTTCGACGTAATGCCTTGCTGGGTGCTCTTGTGCAGATCGCTGTGGAGGGGTGCATGCACGGGGAACTAGACAAGGTCTACGACACGCTGCGCAGGATAAAGGAGACTGAGGGCGTGAAGATTGATCTCCTCCTCTGTTGTGGCGATTTCCAAGTGTGCTCCCTAATCCTCACTTGCGGGGTGGTTCTTGGGAGTAATGTAACGTTTGCATGACATATAGGATGCATTTGAGATTAAAAAAAGATCGTGTGGTTCTTTGTTTCTTTTGAATTAACAATTGTTCGCCTGGTTGAGACTTGGGAGAAACAACTACAATCTTTGTTAATTTTATATAGTACTAGCTCTCTAGATGTTAATATATATCACCACTTGACGTTGCATTATTCTTCCAAGCTGTTCGGAATGAGAATGATTTACAGTGTGTTAACATCCCACCAAAGTTTAGTACCATGAACTCATTTTGGAAGTACTACTCAGGACAAGCAGTTGCTCCATACCCAACCATCTTCATCGGAGGAAATCATGAAGCATCCAATTATCCGTGGGAACTGTGAGTCTTTGCCACTTATGTTCAATGCGGATTTTGAGATACAAATTTATGGTTTCTCTTTGGCCTCAGGTTTTAAGCATATCTTCGGGTCCACTCTGAGAGCAACTAACTAGAATTGGCAGTGACAAAATTAGACAAACTGAATCATAGTATTATGAATTTTTTTAGCACAACTCAATTTTTTTGGGATTATTCTTGTCTGAGTATTTGTTGAACTATGTTATTTACTAATCACCTCTACAGTCCATGTCTCTAGGGCACCTATAAGCAGAGTATGGTGTTGAATGAAGTGGTCTTGAAACTAGGGCTTTCTTTTTCTTATAACTATGAATTTGTTTAGAATTCAATTACAAGGAGATTAATAGCCTATTAATAGCATCTCATCATTGGATAGATTGAGAACAATTGTTGAATTATGTGTCTATTGTTGATGTTTTTCTTTGCTCATTGACAAATGTAATGCCTGTTTATTTTTACTGTGGTCTTATTACTATTAGGTACTATGGAGGATGGGCAGCACCTGACATATATTTTTTGGGGTTTGTTGGTGTTGTTAAGTTTGGAAACATCCGAATTGCTGGCTATCAGGAATACATAAGCAACGGGATTATCACTTAGGCAAGTTTGTTATTTACATGGGATACTTTGGAGATTTGTTATTCTTAACCTTTGCATCTGGAATTGTTCAATTGCTTTATTTATACGTATGAGCTGCTTGACACTCAAGATGACCAACAATAGGTTAGAAGCAAGTTGAGTACTAGAGAGGCTAAGCCTTCTGATTTTGTCCAGACTGCACCATCTTTCAATGCTTCCAATCCAATGTCTAAACTCTACATGACAGGTAAGTTTGAATATTCACATCTTAACTATGCGTCATGTCATGTGGTTCTAAGCATTTGCTAATTCCATCTGAGTGTTAATCCTAGTACCTTTGAAAATATTTGTATAAAGACCATGCTTGACATCAAGTTTAAATTTATTTCCTTTCTTATCATAGTTCCCTGCAGAAATCCACAAACTGAGTCTTTTCTCCAGCTCCTAGAACTCGCGTATTTGCTGGACTCATCTAACTCTAAGGGTACATCTATCATAAATGGTTAACATAATTTCTGCTGATTTTTAAGCATTGCATATCATGTAGGCAAAGACGAGAACTGGCAAAAGTTTGGCTATGGTTGGTCTCAACGATTTTCCTCTGTACATAGTTGATACGCATATGCTTTTAGCTTTTGATAATCTGTGATTTCTCATCTTTTGGTCTATAGTGGTTGATAGAAATGTGTCAAGCTCTCAATCAGGATACACGCTTGATGATGATGATGATATAGAACTACCACATACCCGTCCCTAGGCAAGTACAAGCTGAACGGTCGCACAGGCCCCCAAAAAGTCAGGGGCCCACATGTCAGGGTCTACCTCCCTAATCCGGTTTTCTCCCACGATTAACTCTACGTCGCCCTATCGCGAGCAATCGCTAGGAGCAATTTTAAAATACTTACTGCGTCGGGAAATAATATGGACTTAAATTCAAGCTGCACACTAACCAAGAATATAGTCTACAAAGAAGTTATCACCTTATAGATGTGTTCTGTAAATATGCTACGGTACTTTATTGTTTTTTATTCATGTCATATTTGATTAAAAAAATTAAATTTTGATTGTAACTATGTTTACGATGAAACAATAGAGAATATTACTATGCTATATGTTATATTTGACTAAGGTATTATCTGCACATCATATGTGTTCTGTAAATATGCTACGGTACTTTGTTGTTTTTATTTATATTATATTTGATATAAAACAATCTAATAGTTTGTTTGTAATTATGTTTACGATGAAACAATAGAGAATATCGCTATGCTGTATGTTATATTTGACTAAATGTGGCCAACTGGGCCGGGTCTAATGGGTCAGCTCGAGGCACGGGAAAAATGGCCCGATCTAAGCACGGCACGGCCTGTTGAAGTTTTTTTCTATTTTTATAAGGTTTTATATAATTTATTTATTTTTAATATACAAAGAGATACGTACCATAGTGGTAGAGTGTGTCTCCCATGTATGAGATCGTGAGTTTGATTCTCACATCCGTCGGTTTTTAATTTTTATTTTATTTTCATGTGTTATTAGGCTAATGGGAAAAAACAACATTATGCCTACCGTACTGGAAGCCCGCACGACAAGACCCGATCCTAAGTAGGCCGTGTTGTGGCTAACGCCAGTACGGTATGATATGTTTAGCTAATTGGCCTAGTCGGGCCGTGGTTAAATGGATCTATACCATTCTGGGTCGGACCGTCTATTTGGCTCCCTCTATATTTGATTAAGGTATTATTTACACATCATATTTATTTTACTTATTTCATATTATTATAATAGCAGGATAGCCATTCAAAATATAAATACCGTTATAACGCATAGGCACCGTCCTAATACTAATAACAGCCTAAATAATAAAGGCCCATGTAGATCTTAAGCATTGAGGTGGTCAGATCCGACGAGCAAAAGGGTCTTTCAGGTGTCTGTAACTATTCCTCTAAAAAAAGTTGGCTGTAACTCTGTACCATCGATCATGAAACGCACGAGTACATATCAATCGGGAGGGAGGATCATGGAGGATCGGAGATGGCAATGTCATGAGAGTAGGAGGCAGACATGCCTACGGCTACACGATAAGCATTATGAAGAAACGGAGCGAGTGGTGCACGAGTGCAAATTGTTGCACAGCCCAATAGTAAGGAACCTTGTCACCCTGGCTAGAAACCAGAGTTTGACTGTGACCGATATGGGTTGGATGCGTTCTCCATGTATTTGTATCTTCTCTAGGATTTGAAAATGCGTAATGTGCGCAATGAACCTTAAGACGACTACGTAGCCAGTCGCCCGCTATAAAGGATCTAGTAGGCGACGCAAAAGCACCTCGGTGACTCGGTCTGTCGTCTACGACAGATGATCGGCAGAGTCCCAAGGTTTGCACGCAGCTCAGACTGTTCGATTGCGCACCAGAGCCGAGGAAACAGTCCTGCTCCATGAGCTTCGCAGTTTCCACTCGAGTTCAACCGGGTCGCGCGCCGCGGCGTGTGCAGCGCTGTAGTTGCGGAGCGCATGACTCCTCGTCCCCAGGGGCGCACGGTACGATCGGGGAATCCGTGCTCCGCTCCGGTCCCAGTGGTGACGGCCCGACGCCGAGCAACATTGGCCGAACGCACAAACCGCCACCAAAGCCCGCCATGGCACGGCGTCGTCGCCTTGCGAAATGACAAACCGTCGAACCTGCCCGTCCTCCGGCAGAGAGCTCTTGACTGACCCCCCTCGAAAGCGCGGAAAACCTCTCGCCCCCGCGTGCCAGCGTCGTCGCTCCGGTGTTCTCCCTCACGCGGCACGCGGCGTTTGTGATCGCTCTCGTCACGTCGCGCCCGGCGGATCAGGAGACCCGGGGGGGCGCTGAGGTCTCCCAATCACACACCACTACGCCACTAGTGCCCGGCCCGAGATGCCGCGCAAAAGCCCCGGCATTTCGCCGTGTCCCCACTGCTCCGCGTCTCCCGCCGCCGGTCTGCCCGCGCACTCCCTTTGTGTCTCCTCTGTCCGTTGCTCTCCCTACAAATCCTTGATCCCAAGAACCTGCCACCATCATTTCTTTACCGCGATAATCCTTTCCTGCGCACGACGGGCACCGGCATCCGGGTCGTTCGGAGGATGGCGTCACCAGGCTTTTGCAACAGTCGGAGTTTCGTGCTAGGCCTCTTGCGGGTTAATCCTGTAACTGTTGCATGGGACTAGGGGACGATGCAAGTGATGTAGGAATTAGGATGGGAGTCGCTCTCCCAAACTTGCAGCCATGTTGTGTGACTTGTCACTATTCTAGTGTCAGTATGCGTGGCTTTTTGTTATTTTTTTTTCTAAGTTCTCATGCTCATCACACGGTGATCAGAAGTTGCGTCCGCACCAGCTGCGTTTCCAGCTCTAAGACCATCCTAACCTTATTTCTTTCATTTCGTTTTTTATTGATTTCCTTTATTGTTCTTATTTTTTTTATTTTTTTTCATTTCTAATCATTTTTCTTAAAAAATTTTGTCAAAGTAAAAGAGAGAATCTTGTTCCGTAGAGAATAGTCTTAAAAATCATTTGTAACAGAAATCATAAAGAAAAATCGTTACGCAAATCTCTTTATAAAAGATTCTCGTCTGCCAAAAAAAAAAAAACTCCTTACGATGGTCTAACGTTGGCTAGACGTATGCTCCCTGGATAAAGACAACCGTAGTTGATCGACGTACGAGCAGACGAATTTTGCAATGACCAGGCTTAGCGGATTACTACCGAGTGCTGACAGGCAGCGAATTGGATTTGGCAGTGGAGGCACAATTTCCCGGCACGAGCACCACCGCAACGCGGGAAAGGCGTGATTGGCCGTGCGCGCCGTGGGTCGTATGGGCGGGACCGCGGAGACGACGACCGGCAGATCTCGTGCTGACGACATCGCTCTGAATTTTTCAATGGTCTCGGCACGGCACGGCACGCGTTTCCTCCACCTACCGAACATTTGAAAGCAAGCACGGATCATTTCCCCGTTCCGTTGGTCACGGTTGACAGCACTGTCTGTCTTGACGAAAAAGCCAGCGACTACGGCTAAAAAAGGGTCGTAAACTTCCGTGAGGGAGCGAGGATCAAATCATCAATCCGCGATCAGTGGGTTTAGTTAGATGACAGTAAAATGTTGTGATGATGTAAAGTTGTCAACTGTTAAAAAGAAGACGTACAGTCTATGGTTTGCACCAACTAGTGGCAGTGTGATATACCATAGGCTATAGCCTTTCCGTTTCTAATGATCGCAACTTCCGCCGCCGCTATGATAAAATTTGGTAATAAAATGAGTCGTAGTGTATTCTAAAAAAAAAGGTCATGATGACTTGAAGTGCAAAAATGTGGGACAAGTAAAACCCATGTGAAGAAACTGTGTCTAGCTCAATTAGTAAGATATGAGATGCGGGTGTACACAGTATACTCTATCATCACTCAGATTCGAGTCATCTCCAACTCAAATTTTAGTACCTATTTTTACTTAATGAAAAAACACCAAGTACCTCCTAGTTAAATCTGGAGGGTAGTTTTGCTATTGTTGATGATATCGATAGTTTGATATCATCAAATAGTGCTGCCATGTTGGCAGTCAGCTTATAAAAAAAATCACTACGGTTCTGTTATGAACGTGAACTTCTGCGATGACTAAGGGAATTGAACTGTTTTCTTTGAATTCATGTGAAGACCCTGCATTCAAAACATGCTCTTACGTTCTGCAGACTTCATGCTTCCAAACGGGACCTAAAATGTAGATTCAGTCCAACTGATAGAGAAAGGTTCCTACTGTCCAGAACTTCAGTTGGAATTTCAGACACCACGATGGGAAACATCGCCCGCTCAATATGAATGCTTGATTTGAGAGGTCACATGGTACTCTGCCCAGGCGGCAACTGACCCCAACGCCTGTATACATGGTGGACTGATCAAATGGACGAGATAAGGTGATCGTCCTATCTTTTTGGTAGATGAGATCTCCACGCTAATCTTTTTACATCATATTTTTCACCCTCCGATAACACTGATTTATGATACTTCATCCTACTTATGTTTTTACGCTAGATTCGCTACTGACTGCACGGTCGAAATACGTCCTGATGTGGTACCGTTAAGGTCCATGAAACCATGGCAGCACGGTCCGACTTGAAGCGCTGAACCTCTCCACATGGGTTGCAATGGGACGGCCGCCAGTACCACGAACAAGGCCTGGTTCCAGTTCATCTCATTTCCTACGCCAAAATTCAAACCAACCGGTGATGATACACTAGGTGATGAATCGATTCCCCGTGCCGTCAATCCGTTTCAAACCAAAGCCTTGTGCACGTCAAACGCAGATGATTTTTACTCATGTTCAACGAAAGTTTCATGCCGAAAAACTGTGAAGCTGATGGCCCGGTCGGCGACGGCGACCACGACGACCAGTGAAGAGCTCGTCACCCTGGCTGTGGAGGTTTTTTTGGGTTCCTGCATGCTGCGCGCGTGCCGCGGCAACCTCTCCCGACTAGAGCTGGGACTTTGGGCCATATATTTTGGGCCGGTCCGAGCCCAGCACGGTCCGGTGAAGCTTAAGTCCGACCCGACCCGAGCACTGATGGACCGGGTCAGCCCGGCCTGATTTATGGGCCGGGCCGGGCCGGGCCTTGATATGAGGTCTAATGGGTGGTCTGGTCCGGTAAAAAATGGGTTCGCGCCTCACACGCGGTGGAGTATGGTGGTGCTGGGCCTGTGCCAGCCCGGCCTGATAAGACCCATCGTGCATTCGGGCCAGATCTGGACCTAGCTGAAGGAGGATTGGGCCAGCCCGACCTGACCCGAATAGTTTATCGAGCCATCCTAGCACGGTCCGAGAAGCCCAAAGCCCAAATGGGTCGGGTCGGACCGGCCCGACCCGGCCCAAGTCCCACCTCTACTCCCGACAGAACAAATTCTACATGGTTCGGTTCTTTAAAAGATCTCGCTCTTAGCGTGACACATATCTCTCTTCTTTACATATTTACCGTTCTCAAATGAAAGACATACATACGGTATAGATTAAAATCTCACAAATTTTTTTATATCAGATCCTATACAAATTGTTTGCTCTTCGGATGCTTCTCGGAGGCCGCCGCGGCGCGCAGCGGCAGAGCACGAAGGCAACCCAGAACAAGCGCCCAACCACTTTGACAGAGTCCGCCTCGCCTCACGTCACCCCCGGATCCTCTACATCTCAGACTGGCATCTCGTGGCTAGCGAGCCGCGTGATCTGGCCGCAGAGGATCCCACCTCTCCACCACGCGAAGCCGCCTCGCCTCGCCTCTCACCTTGAAATACGGAGGCCGTTCGCAGACGCTCCCCTCCAGCTCGTCTCTCTCTCTCTACCCCCACTCCTCGTGTCTCGTCTCGAGCTCCTCTCGCCGTCGTCGTCGGCCAAGAAACACAGCAAGAAGCGCGTGTTCCAGGAAGCGGTGATCGCCATGTCGTCATCGTTGCCGCCGGCGGGTGCGCAGCAGGTGTTACCCTCTGCGGCAGCGTTGCCGGGCGCGGGGCAGCAGCAGCTGGCCATCAGCAACGGGGTCCTGCTCGCGGCGGTCATCTTCCTCTTCATGGTCGTTGTCTTCGTCTTCCTGCTCTACCTCTACGCGAAGCGCTACCTCGGCGCCAACCCGCTCCTCGCGCCGTCCACACCCTCCTCGCGGTTCCTCTTCGTCGATGCGTCCCCGATCCCGAGCCGCGGGCTCCCGGCATCCGTCCTGCAATCGCTCCCCATTAGTGTGTACGGCGGCGCCGCTGCCGACGGCGGCAAGGAGGCGCTCGAGTGCGCGGTGTGCCTGTCCGAGGTGGCCGACGGCGAGAAGGTGCGGGCGCTTCCCAAGTGTGGCCACGGGTTCCACGTCGAGTGCATCGACATGTGGTTCCACTCGCACGACACGTGCCCGCTCTGCCGAGCGCCCGTCGGCGCCGCCGCGGGGCTGCCGCGCGTGCCGCGGGAGGAGCCCACGATAGAGTTCCCCGTGTTCCCCACCAACGTGCTCTTCTGGGGAACCCACGACGAGGTCACCAACGCCGGACTCGCGATGCCGCCGCCGCCCCCGCCCATCGCCGCCGCCTCCACGAGCTCCTCGGGATCCGGCCTCAGGAAGGAGAACCTGGTTATCGACATCCCAACGCGTCCCGTGGCCGTGAACTCGCCCCTAACGTGGTCCTCTCCCACGACACCGCTGCCGGCGAGCAGGATGCCCGGAGGTGCGGACGAGATGAGGTCGCCGGTGTCCGCCCGGCTGCGGTCGCTGCGCCGGCTACTGAGCAGGGGCAAGCAGGCCGTGGTGGGCACGTCCTACAGCCCCCGTGGCGCCGGCGACATCGAGCAGGGGTTCGCTGGAGCTGAGGCCGCCCGCCCGCCCAAGACGCCCAAGACGCCGCCGTCGGCGAACTGATTCACTCTTCACAGCTCCGCGATGCATTTGGCTCGCCTCGTACGCCGATCACCGGAGCGTGCACATGTGTTCATTCTTTCTTTCCACTTCTTTTCTTTCTGGTTTGACCAAAATTGAATTTTGGCAGAAAAATTCTGATGTAAAGTGTGAACAGTGGAAAACATTGGTGTTGATTGGTTCGTGGTTTTGGGGGATAAATGAAAACGAATTCGTTTTCATGTTCAGAAGATTGTTCTTGAATCTTGATTTGTTGGCTTTGCTTCTCAGGATATTTCTTGTGAGGTGCATGTGTTTCAGTTGAACTCTGCCTCTTCAGCAAGTCGTCTTTACAAGGTGTAAATTAGATCTCAGTCACTGCTGTCACTCTAGTGGCAGCTGGAACTCAAAAGGTGATTCTTGAAAAGAAGGTGCCAAATGCTTTTTTTTGAAACGTACCAAATGCATTTGGACCTAACAAAGTACTTCAACTGTAGGCTGACCAGACTATGAAGTGTGTAGGAGACAAGCTCTGCGCTTTTTAGGCAGAAGAGTTGGTTCTTGCTGACGAAAACTTGTCCCTGTAGGCCCCAACAGCTCCATGTAGTCGTCTGAAATTGGCACTGCAGCTGCATCCTCTGTTTCAATGGCTTCTAGCACCATCTCTTCACAGATTCAGACCTGCAGTCGCTTGAATCGGCTGCCGAGCTGCATTGAATTGGTCCGCAAATCTGAAACCTCACCGGGCTCCTCTCCAAGTTTGTTTCCGTGAAGCCATAGCCATTCTTCTCCTCGTTTGGTTCCATCGTCGCAGCTTGCCGGTCAAACACGGCGCCGCGTTCACCGTGCGTTGAAACGAAACGGCGGACGCAGACGCAAAACTTTGACCATCCTTTTTCCACGTAAACTAAGCAGCACTTGACTTCAAACTCCATGCAAATTACATGCCGCTTTTCCTTCCTAGTAGCGAACAGTCACCGGTACACACATATATATATATATACACACACATACATATACATACATACATATATACACACACATTTTTTATATGTATATACTACTTTTTAAGATGTATATATAATTATATATGAATGCTATATATATATATATGTGTGTGTATGTATATATATTATATCATTCATATATAACTAGCAAGGTGGCCGTGCAAATTATGCGGCTAAACTAAATATTTGATATTTGAACTCACAAATTGTATTTACGTAGAATTTACAGACCAAGTATTTTGATATTTAACTAAAAAGTTTTTGAAATATTTTTCTAACTCATTTACAACTTACTATTGGATTGCTCAATTACTTGAGTTCCTGGCTTATTTATAAATCAAAAGATTTTAAAAACATGGTTGTAAGAGAGACAAAGTGCAACTTCTCTACAATTTTGGATTTATTGCAACTTACCATACCGATGTTCTAGGTAATTTTGCTATCAAGTTTCATATACTAAATATTGAAAAAAAAAATACCGTGGTTACATAACCTGATTCACATAATGTTATGCATTACCTTTGCTCTGACTAGTCCCAAATTTTGACCTGTAACGACATTACATCAACTTCACTCAACCATAACGCTAGAGCTTTATTTTCCTCTTGCACCATTTTACAAACTCGGCAATATTGACTCACAAACTGCAATCTTCTTCATCAGTAAATGGCATACCCATAGAACCGATTCAACAATGTTGGCAGTTGCTTGAGGACACAGCTGATTATTCGATGGCTCGGTCTAGATCTTGGGAGAGAGTTGCTTGTATTGCTTTTGTGTGCTCAGGCTCCTATGGATGCGCCAAGCTTGAGATTGTGGGTGTTGGGCGACCTAGAGTCTGACGCCCTGTGCCGGTACACCAAGGGTTCCTTGATCGGTTTCAAAACCACACGATACTCGCAACATGAAGCTTTGTTGTAGCATCTTGGAGATGTTAGGGTTCACATAATAATACTGTCATGATGGTACTTCTAAAGAATAATACTAATAATTATGTCACTTATAACCATTAAGTATATTAATAAACAATAAGTGATCTCTTTTCCTCCTAATTAAGAGGTTAATAATCCACTTTAAGCCATCAATGAGTATTCTTTCATCATGAATGGTCACGTGATTGCTACTTATGACTTATTGTCTAATGCTCAACATATATTTCCAGTTTATGTAAGTAAAAAAAAAGATGATCTATTTGACCAACTACCACGATTGAACCATGGATATTTTCTTAGGGAACCTTATTTTGTCTAGAGAGCTAGGAAACCTTCTATTTAAGTTATGTTTTTGTTTCCTTCCAGTTTATCCAATTCAAATCACAAAACTCTCTGCTATCTCTGTCGAGCTCCAGTTCAGATCCTGATCAGGCTACCTCTCCTTCTATATCTCCCCAATCTCTGATCCTATCAGATTCCACCAGGTGAGCCCTGAATATTCTATCCACCACCTGGTCTACAACCAAGTGACAATCCTAAATTTTCTTCATATTTCCTGCTCCCCAAGTCTTGATGCTACCAGAACCTGAAATTGCAGACCGTAATTCCATATCATTGAAATATTTTAATCCACATACCAATAAAACAATACTAAAAACATTTCTTGTGTGGTGATCATCGAATACATTACACGCCAATGTAGTCTTACCGGTTCCACCACTACCAACTATCTCGACAACATGGTTGATTCTTTGGTTGTCAGTCAACATGCCGATTAGCTTCATATTTTCATGTTCAACTATCCAGCTCTGTGGTTTTGAATTGATTGGTGGAAGACCTAGTTGAACCCCCTGCTCCAAAATTACATGCATTTCCTTATTCAGCTTCTCAACATTAGTTTTTTGTGTCTTGTATTCAATCTTATGGACAACAGTGGATGATGATATAAACTAATGGCGACTCTATTCACATCAATTTTTTTTCTTAGCCACCAGCAGAATAAATAAATAAATTCATTTCTAGTCTAAACAAAGATAGAAATCGTTTCAACTGTGTGAATAGTTTAGTTCAAATGAAATATAAAGTTATTGGAAACTGAAAAATTAATTGTTTAACCAATTAACCATTAGGGGTGGTGTCGGAGGATGAACTCCTGTCGCAGGGATCCCGAGAGACCCCTTTTTAGAGATTCGGCCCGGGGATGATCCTGAACGAGCTTGTCTGGGAAATAAACGGGAACGGAAATAAATGCAGTGGCTGGTGGTGGGAGATGATCGACCTAGTGCAAGAAAGATGGGTGCACCGGGGTTTAGACAGGTTCGGACCGCACGGAGGCGTAACACCCTACTCCTGTGTGAGTGTTATATCTCTCATTGAGGGGAATTCTTCAAGGATGTATCTGGCTACAGGGGTGAGCTGTCTACAGAGAGCTTGAGGCTCTCGTGTTCTAGCTTGGCTTGAGCTTGTTTGTGATGTTCTTCGTCTTTTGATCTGGGCTTCGGGGGGCCTGAGGAGTCTATTGAGAGCTTCGGGATCTGAGGCGGAATGTCTTTATGTATTCTCCATCCTTTCCTTTTATAGGCGCGCCGACCTCGACTTATCCTGAATGGGAAAGAGGGGGCGCGAGTGCCAAGGCGCCACGGAGAAAGGCATCATCATTCTGTCTTGGCGAAGTGACAGGAGCGGTGGAAAATTGTGGCGTGCATCCGACCACCCGCCACTGTGGATGTCCTCTGGCGCCAATAAGAGGGCCCACCGGGCAGCCGCTGAGGTGCCCGGTGCGCCCACCCTATCTTGTACTTCTGCCAGGGCAGGGTGGCAGGCGGAGCGCTTCGATTTTGGCAACGTTATCCCGAGACACCCGGGTGAAACGGGACGGGACCCGTGCATTTAATGGACCCACGCCCCCCTGCCAGAGCATGATAGGGTCTGATACTAGGGCGTGGGCAGCTGAGAATGTCAGGATGTCAGGATGTCAGGCCGCGCGTGCCCATTAAATGCGGCATTGGGCCTTTGACTGGCTGACACCCCGACGATGGGACCCTTCGGGGCGTCGGATGATCTTGCGCGAACCTGGACTACAGTACTCGGGGGTAGGCGAGGACCCTTCCGAGCACTTCCTTCCTGGTACTTGGACTCTGCGGATCATCGGGGAACTGGGGTGCTCGGGAAACAGAGGCGGCGGCCCCGAGCACCTTCTCCCGGGACTTAGCTTCTTCTTATCTTGCAGGGCGGACCTCGCGGGATGGTGACGCGTGGCGGATGGCCGGCCCGGTCTCGGGACTCAGGGACCCCTGGTTCCTGATACACCGACAGGTGGTAAATGTAACTTCTAAACATAAGTAGGGGATTCCTTTCAAGAATGTTAAAGTAAGTATTTTATCTAACCAAATGAGCAATCAAGCATTCTCTGTATTTAGTTTGAGAGAAACGCTGATTCAAATTGGTAAGCAAACATATGCTAGCATTGTTTCTAACAAGAGAATATACTATATCGCTTACTGATCTTCCTGCCTCCTCTGGCTGCTGTTGTTGCCTGGCCGCAATGTCGTTGTAGCCGTTGGTCATATCGTTCAACTCGTACATGGTCTCCCGGAGAGCATGCAATGTTCCTAATGCATGCCTTGGCCTTCGCATGCGACATTGACCATCAGAACTGCCTTCACTCTACAGCTTGTCCGCCTCGCGACGGTGCCCACCAACCGATTTAGCTTCCTGGTGATGGTGGATGCCGGCAAGCTTGGGCCTACCTCTAGCACAAGTTTCTTGGCTATTGCCATGTCTTTAATCCTACATAGTTCCTCTTTTGTCTTGGCTTTCATGAATCTGTGGCCGTGTCGTGGTCGAATTGCATGCTTCATGTGCCGAAGCGACCTCCACATGGCCTTGTCCACTCTTTCCTCATCTCTCTCCCTATTTGTCTTTGCAATGCTGATCTCTCACTCTCAGTTGTAGTCGAGTTCCGCACTTCATATATCAGCCTAGTCTCAGCCGATTGTATTAGGGTGACACACATGCGGACACGCACATCAGAAGATGACAGCACAGTGATCGTGTGTGCTATGCATGTGTGTGTGAGCGGTGGCCGAGCGAATCTGACAGCGGAAGACGACGATGGTGCAACACCAGGGTTAACAAGATCGTTTGAGATCCTAAAATCACTACCTGGTGCTTATCTCCTTGTTCGATCTCATCTAAGCGTCCTGATCCGCCAAATTGGTCCATTGAATCTAGCACCCCTCGGAGCATTGCTATGCCCAAGCCATCGCCAGCTCCTCCCCTTCCCATCACCTCAACATTGACAGCCCCTTCTCTTCCTCGTTGCTAGATCAGGCCACGTTCTGCTCACCTCGCGTCGTCTTCTCCGATAACATGAAGCAACCGCTGGCCATCGTGAAAAATCCCATTTTTGATACAAGATAAGAAGCGCTTCGTGCCTTGCTTCCAAATCAGACCATACCCCCTCTGTCGTGTGTTATCCTCCGCTAACGTAGCCATAACACCAGCACGATGCTTAGGGATTTGACCACCAACCACCGGATGCGATAGAATCTAAACTGGAGTTGATGTAACTCTCGTTCAAATATGAACTCTAATTATATTATATATGAACTCTTTTATTTGGTTGCTTTGTAAAATCTATCTATATCACCATAAATCTGAGACATTATAATTAGGATCCATAAAAATCTACGGTGTATATCTTTCTCTTTTTCACCGATTAATTTTGATATGGATCCTTCTTTTTCTATTCTAACTCTAATTTTAATTATTGTTTATTTTATTTTATTTGGACTATTTATTTAGATATTTTGCTTCTCAAACCATATAAAAATCAAACTGTTATTTTTTCATAATTTATAATTTCGAATCTAGCTATTTATTAATTGTATTTAATATGGATTTTTTAGAAAAATCTAGACCAGTAGATATTCATAACATTGAGTGATTTATACTTTTTTTTCCTAATTAATGTGGTAATTTTGTGACTAAAAGCTTCTTTTGCAGCTTAAATATTAAGATTATAAATAGATAGATTATATATTATTAGGGAGCTACTTGTTGTATGTATGCGTATAAAGTTCCATCGCAGCCGAGCGGATGCGCGATGACGTCGTGCCGGCCAATCGCTCGCACGATAAGGATAGCCGTCGCGCGCGCGCGCGAACGCTACTGGAAGTTTCTCGGATGCAAGTCAGTCAGATTCAGTCCGTCTCGATAGCAGGAGGAACAGGTCAGAACCGGTTGAACCCCGAACAGGGGAAGGCAAGGGAATTAGGTCAGGCGTCACTTTCCTGCTGCCCTGTTCCCATGCTTAGCTGCGTGCTCTCCAATTCCTTTCCGAGGTTCAGGTCTACGTGCAAATGGGTACGCTGCTATCGTTTTCGATACTTCAACCTGCTCAGGATTCGTGAGTGCGTAGGCACGTAGGTCGAGGTAATCAGGTGCCTTTGTTTAACACTTCGACGCAGGATCGACCCGATCGATCCATCATTCGGCTCTATGACATGATGAATACATGATTAGCTCTCGATTATCTACGTGCTTGATATGCAAGAACCTGAGGGGGCAGTTGCGAGTTGCACACACGCAGAGCGTACAGTAATCGAGTCATGGCGTCACGTCGGACGATCGAGCAGCAGCGCCTTGCCGTGCACGAACGCGTACGCGACTGTGCGCTGCGCTGGCCTGGGCGGATGGGCGTCGGAGCAGCGGCAGCCAGCAGGCGGTCCCGTGCGGCGCGGCGCGGCACGTCCGCGAGTGACCCTGCCACGCCAGTCAGGTGGCTGTAGCTAACGGCGCCGCGAGCCGCGCGGCGGAGGCGTGCGAGTGACCGGGAGAAGGAACGGCCTCTCTCACGAGGCGCCCGCCCGCCCACGCGGGTCGGGGTGGGCCGGTGCGGTTGCCGTTCGGAGGGAGCGCGCGCGGATGGGCTGGGGAGCGCGTGGCCCTGCGTGCTTCGGCGTAAGGAGTTGGGCCGTGTGAGACAGGCAGTGGTGAGGGGTCTACGCGCGGCTTCGTAGGTCCTGGGTCGGCAACCGACTCTGTATGGGCCAAATTGCCGGAACGAATTTCCACGGGACTTTCACCAAAAGTTTGATAGATGTATGTTGTCATTTTCTGATCTAAGATGAAAGAGTAGAACACGTGGTACGTATAATATCAGATTTTATAGAATTTTTTTCTCAAATTGCTGGCAGTAAATTTGCTGGCCTGACACGGGCAATAGACAAAGCTTTTTTATTTTTATATTTCTTAAATAAAAAAATGTAAAAATTGGTATCCCTCTTAAAAAACCACACATATAGACTACTACCACTTGTTTGGAAGGGAGACATGTTTAAAAAATTACAAAATGTACCAACGGGCAACAGGGTTAAAAAATAAATCAATAGACGATAAGTTTAAAAATAAAAAGTATTGTGTTTCAATACTCTTAAAATTCACAACACTATTAAAATAGTAATGAAATTTTTTAAAAAAATATATGGTGTTGACGATACTATTATCTAACTTAAAAAAATGCATGCGACTGATTTCATTCTTCGGTGAGACTCTTGTTTTACGTGCTGCACTTTTCCCTTTAGGAAAGATACTTAGAACTAACCTACTCGTACTCGCAGCTGAACGCAGTCTTACTGGACTCCTAATCCTGCCTTGTTCTACCGATTACAAGGTTGCTGTTGTGGATCTTCTTTCTGCGCCGTACCAGAGATAAGGTATCCAGCATAAAAAAAAACCTTCGTCTCCACAACTCAACAGTGCACGCGTGGCATCCCAAGTGCTGACTCACTGAGGAGAAGCGAGGGCCAACCGGCCAAGAAAAATCCAGGGATTCCGCATCCCTAGACAACCTTTGTCCAGAACAAATAAAATACAGAACGTTAAAACTCAAAGCATGGAACACAACGTTTGTCCACCAAAATATTGGGCCTTTTCGCATTAGTCCTTGCAAATCTAAGATTACAAAATATGATCCTAAATAAGCTTACAAGTTTTTGTTGTAACGTGGTATTTGCTGGAGAGGACGCCTTTAACTTCGAGAAGAACATGGTAACAGTATATATTAAGCATTCAATCCAAGATATTATGACTTAGCTAGAGAGGAAGTAACGTCGCAAAAAAATGTGACTCCAAAACTACCTGTTCTAACCCTACCATTATATGACATTGTTTCTTATGTTAAAATGGTATTCAATTTACAATTTCGACTACTATTTTCTATTTAAGATATGCATGATAATATATTATGCGAGTGATTCGTTGCAGACATAATACTTTAATTATCTTCAAGCTAATTGTACAAATTGCCCGTAGCATGTGATGTATCTTGTCTACGTTAATTGTTACCTTCAATTTTCCAAACAAAAGAAATGACGTCTTAATATCCTTTCAACAAAAAATGTTACTATATACGGCTATCAACAAGTCCATTTTGATTCCCTTTTTCCACGAGAAGGAGCTGCTGAATGATCATGTGTTTTAGATCATCGAATCTGTAGAGGTGTGTTTTTGTTGACTTTGGTTGCATGATCAAGAAATGAAGACAAAGCTGTCATTTTTCAGAAAACTGTATACTGCTATATTTATGCCATACTTGTTTTTTTAATTTTAATTATAGATTCTAGCTTTAAAAGAAAAAGAAACTGTCATAACATAAAAGTTGATTCTCATAATTCACAAGCTAAATTATACTACAAAATCTCATAATCTACCACTAAATTATACTACAAAATCCTATAATTCACAATATAGTAGGAAGTAGCTCCTACAGATTCTATAATCAAAACTAAATTCTCAAGATCCAAAGATAAATCAAACACACCCCTAGAATAGTATGGACTTATGTGCAAAAAGGCAAAAACATATGATGAGCACTGCACAGCTCCCTTTACGAAGCAAGCCCCACCACCACCGTCGCTCCACGTACACAAGAAATCGCACACCAATTTGCCAAAAAAAATTCTCACAAATCCTATAATTAAACCGCAAAAACAAGAAAAAGAAAATGCTAGAGGCAACCAAGAAATCCGCTTAGCCGTCTCCGTTTAGCTTATGCCCTGAGATTTTTCACACGAATTTTCCTACCCTTTTCCCTCGCCCTGACTCGCGATCTCACTTGAAGGAGACGCCCCAGATCACAGGACCGGTGTGAGGGCCGAGGCGCCGGGCTCGTCGGGGGATTTGATTCTTCCCGATCCTGATATCGCGTGTTCAGGCAAGCGATTCCCTTTTCTTGGTCTGGCAGTCTTGCCGATTTCTCCAGTTCCTGCTTGGGTAACAGAATCTGATTCGCGGAATGTGAGGTACGCAGGTTTCTTTGGACTGGTCGGGGAAGGAATGCCGGTGTTGACATGCTAAGCCGCGGAGCCGTGCGGTCGCTGTTGGATCGTCTCCGGCCGGTGCCTCGGGGGTTGAATCCCGCCATGCCGCCGTCGGCGGCCGCCAACCGCGCCTGCCTCTGCAGCCTCAGCCACTCCAGTGCGCACAGCGAGGGTCTCAGGACGCTACCCGGGAAGAAGGGGTTTCTTGATCTGGGGGCCGGGAGGAGGTTTGCGCCGGTCGGCGCGTTGAGCTTGAAGGGGTGCCTGGGATGGCCAGACGGCGGCGGCGGCGGGTTCAGGAGGGGCGTGGACGGGGATGGGGCGGGGATCAAGGCGCAGGTGCTGACCACGCAGCGGCAGCTGCTCCGTGATCCGGAGGTGCTGCCGCTGGAGGAGGCGGGCGCGAAGAGCTCGAACGGGAATGGCGCGTGCCGGCGAGGGAAGCCGCTGGGGTTCCCTGAGCATGCTGTGGCGTCCAAGATGGTGGTTGCTGTTGATGTGGATGAAGGTACTGTGAAATCCTAAGATCAGACTGTTCATCTCTGAAACCTCAGTTTTGCGTAGCTGATCTTTCTTGCTTGTTGCAAAACTGGTTCTGTCTTAGTGCTTGACTGCTTGTGTTTTGTGGTGCTTAGTTTAGAACTTATTATGAACTGAATATTGAAAATATTTTGCACAAACATACATCTAGTCATGGGCTCATGGCCATAATTTACAATTTCATGGTATTGTCCTCCCATGACTAAGTCTTGTACAGGTCAAGGGAGTAACGTCACTTACCATTTTCTTATAATTGATCCTTCCTCGCTATCTTGTGCTCTGTATCTTGCTTGCAGTTCTTGGAAGCTTTCTGGCAGCACTGAACAAATTTATTGCTGATCGTTATTCTTGGAATCACTCAGTATCAGAATACCATGTGTATGAGTTCTTTAAGGTGAACATAAAGTACTACCTTCCTTAAAAAAATATTCGAGTCCTGCAATTTGTTTTCTTTGATCAGTCACATTTTCGTATGAGTTTTCTAGCTGTTCTGTTCACCACGTAGCTCTTACATCTTTTGCAAATTTTATGCAGATATGGAACTGTTCACGAGAAAGAGGTGCGTCTTGATGCTGCTTTTCTTTATTTCATCCTGGAATTTACATATATATATATTTGTGTTTTGAGCATACAATGCACTACATGAAATCAAGTACTGTTCTGAAACGTGGCAGCTAATTTTCTTGTCCACGAGTTCTTCACAACCCATTACTTCCAAGATGGTGTACTTCCAATCCCGGGCGCTCAAGATGCTCTCCAAAATCTTTCTTCTTTTTGTAGCTTGTCTGTAGTAACGTAAGTCCTTCATTTGATTTTAGACATAATCATTTGTCTTTTGCGATGATTGTCTAACGATGACCTTGTTTTAAAAGATCTCGGCAGGATGCAATTAAAAGTCACACATTAGAGTGGATTGAGAAATATTATCCAGGCTTATTTGAGCAGATACATTTTGGGAATCATTTCGCTTTGGAAGGTCAATCGAGGCCAAAATCCGAGATTTGCAGGTAAGACTGTAAGGGGACAGTCTTTTCAATCATGACAGGAGACTGTACCAGCATCGTAAAATGGCTTAACATGCACTAAAGCACAACAGTAGCTAAAACTGTGGCATGTTTGTCTGTGTTTTAGACTACTTGGGAAGTTACATGCGTTAACTACCTTCTGCATGTGGTTTAGTATCATCTAACTGTTACTGTTACCAACCGTGGTTTAGCTGTTAATGTCTATAATAAGACTAACTTGTTTGCTATGGCAACTCCTTGTAGATCTTTCGGTGCTCAGGTTTTAATTGATGACAACCCAAGATATGCTCTAGAGTGTGCCGAGGACGGCATGAGGGTCCTGCTCTTTGATTATGATAATTCGTATCCCTGGTCCAAAACTGGAGTTGATCAATCGCATCCACTGGTGACCAAGGTCCACAACTGGGAAGAAGTCGAGGAGAAACTTCTTTCTTGGGTAGTACCTGAGAGCTGGCATTCGTCCCCGGTGTAAGAAGCACCATTTGAGATCAGCAAATGCTTCCTATTGCTTGCTCTCTGAAGAGACATGTTGGGGCCAACATTGCTTGATTTGTAGAGCTTAATGAAGATGTCAGAGTAAACTAGGATATTCCATATCTTTAGTAAAGAGACTGGTGAGTGAACATTGCTTCATTGCCACAGGCTGCTTCAGGCCTGGAAGGAAACCAGTTTAGTATGTCCTAGGCGAGTCGAGAGATAAACGCTTCTATTTTCGAAGTCTCATAGATGTGACTCTTCTCTCATGCTTTAACCCTGAAGGGTGTACATATTGACACTGCCATATGAATTGATCTGAAACACAGACCGTCTGGATTGTTTGTGTACCATGTGCTGACATCAACTGATGCAAAGGCATTGGAGGTAGGTCGCTCTGTAATGCTGGTCGCTGTAATGTTGGTTGCGATTTGATCACGATATTATGAACAAGCTTTTCGAGTCACTGCCTACCACAAGGACAAGGTGAGGTTGCCAGGTCCTGTCATTTGCGAGCACGAGTCAGGGACACGAATCGCTCACCCAAAAGTCGGGCGCCGTGACAGCGGCTCCTGTCGGTGCGTACAGAATTGCCGATTCAGCACCAAAAAACAAAAGCAGCTCCAGCTGTACTCTTGGAGAGGCTAGAACGGGAAAAAATGTGTGAAATTTTTTTGTGATGCTGCTAGTCAAGAGAGCGGGAATATGGTTTTACAGATTTACCATCTTCAGTTCAACATACTCCAAGGTGATAGTCTAGAGAAGAACGAGTCACACAAAACCAATGGAAAACTATACAAAATTACGGCCCCGGTATCACACTTTTCATAGTCTTTTATTGTCAAAGTTGCATTAGGGGCAAGGCCATCACGGCACCAAAAACAGAAAACATAATCAGCACCATCCAGAAGGGCACTGACTTCTTCTGATTCTTTTCGCGGAGCGCCTCCGCCACTGGTTTTGCTTTATTGCCCACAACTGGAGCTTGCTGGACTGCAGGAGATGGAGCCGGGGCAGGATTCTCCTGAGGCTCCGGTTCTGCGACAGAATGCTCCAATTGTCGCTGTTGGTTGTACTTCTCAACATACTCTGGGAACAGTTTCCTGAAGTGCGGGCAGTTTTTGCTGCGAAGAGAAAAGTATATATGAGCCGCACAGGCTTGAAGCAAGGAATAGTAGGGAAAATGGAATTTAGAACACTGCAAGGAATAGTATGAAGACCATATCAGCACGAGCAAATGAATTCCACCCCCTTAAAAGTTTTTTATAAATGAAGTGGTAGTTTAACAATTCTATGTAGGGGCTTAACACAGCCACCACGAGTTCCTTGCACTTGGAAAGAACAGCATCCTGACCAAAATTAAATTGTTTCTTTCATGTAGAAACATATTTCCTACACAATGTGTAGAGAAG
The DNA here is from genome assembly GCF_958298935.1 of Phragmites australis. NCBI lineage: Eukaryota > Viridiplantae > Streptophyta > Magnoliopsida > Poales > Poaceae > Phragmites > Phragmites australis. The sequence goes on along the minus strand of NC_084930.1, from coordinate 31,228,156 downwards.
CTTATGCTCATTCTGTTTCTGAAAGGGCATTCAGTTAACAATATTCTCAGTGCTACAAAAGGAACATTCAGAATAAATTATCTTGCAGAGAAATGCATCTACCTCTCACAATTGTAGGCAAGGGAAGCTTTTGCTAAATGTCTCTTTTCTGCATCTGAAGTCTTGATGCTTCCAGTTGTCAGAGCATCATCCATCTGCAAACACGAGAATTGTCCACAGTGAGAAATAACACCTTAAACCAAGGGAGTTCTTCAAGTGGAATGCCAAAATAAGTTATATAAGAATCACTTGCTGTAGCGTTGGGCAAGTACCAAATGTAAAAAAACTACAAATTGCTAGCCCTGATCAACAATTAATCTTCCAATCCAACTCCTAATAATATGCGCGCTAGAAATTACAACTGGAACCAGACATTCTTATTTGATAAGGCTAGCTCATAGTGATGCTCTAGCAACATCTTACCATGAATGACAGGAGCCCTGTGAGAATGCTGCAGCAAAAAAATTTCACATGTCAGACCAGCAAATAAAAGAAAACAAAAACGTTTTAAACTGAAAAGTATATTCACAACTCCATAGTGAAATATCATTTGTATAACTGAAACTACGGAAGTGCACATAGAATCGCTGCAATATCTCCCATCTCATTGCAACAAAAATTGAAATGACTACCAAGGGAACATTGATTTGAATATCAGAAATTAAATAGTCTGTACACTGCACAGTAGTTGAAAATGAAAAACATGTTATGGGCACAAGCCCATGATCAAACTTAAGGACTGAAAAGATGTCGATCAGCTTGGATATCCCTGAAAACTGCCCAAAAACTCCCTACGACTATCAACAGGAGAAAGCAAATTGCGTTCATGTAAGAGCTAGTAATCAATGTGTGTACCTTGCTACTGACCACATTGGATTCCAAGATTCAGGATGAACTGCAAAAGCATAGTAACAAAGGGGATTGTGTCAGGCCTGATATAAAAGCAACAATGATCCGGAGGAAGCAACAATGATCCGGAGGAAACAGTTTGGTACTTACAGTCACTCATTGACAGGCATATTCTTTTGTGTGGGGCAAACCTGCCGCTGGGGGTTGTCATGCTGAAAAATGGAACAACGATTTAACGTTTTCATCAATTCTACATGTGTAAAAATATTCTAGTTCTGGTTTTCCCTCCACACCCTAAAAAGAAGACAGCATGCCATCAAAATGCAACCCTTTATCAAGTATTAATGACATAGTAGGCAGCTAGTTCTTAAAGAAATCTGTCAGCTATTGCTAATTAAGACTTTGGCTAGTCCCAAGAAGGGTAAAAAAAGATCCATTACTGGATTTGAAGGAGTACAATCCAGAGAATTGTTTCCGCACCTGATACTTGGAGGTTTAAAGGGATAATCTGGTGGGAATTTGAGTTTCCCATAGTAATATCCACCTTCAGGGGAAAAAATGAAATGTCAAAACACAGTTAAGATTAAGTAATGAAACAAAATATTGGACGAAGTAGATAATGTTTTAATGGTTTGTAATATGTATAATCTTTACCTTCAAAGGGCGTACCTTTACTTCCTTCAAGTACAAAATCTGGCATACAAAGGGAAAAAACACATACGTTGGTGCCAAATATAAGCTTGAAAGAAATCAAGAATAAACTTGACAATAATACATAGGATGTACGATCAGAAGCATCGAAACAGATTGGGCTCTACAATAAAGCTTCAGATGAGTAAATGTACTATGGCATCATGGCATACATGTGGCAAGAATACAAGATCGGGGATATTCTGCTTTCACTGATAGGTGCAAATCACATCAATTAAATTTGAAGAAGTCATAACTTCTAAGTACAAAAGTTTACACTTTCCATGAACAACTATAACAAACACATAGTTTAACTTTTTTCCTTAATGCGTAGAAGGTAATTTTCTAACTAAAAACTACACTTCAGCATGAGCTGTTCACAAAGCAAGGTGCCGGTTACGAGCATCAATCAATCATGCTCAATGAATTAATCATTTAAAACTGACCAAAACAGTATGCATTAAACAGGTATATGTGTACGATTATTAGGCGCCATCCGTCAACATGTATAGCTCTGATTATTACCATTGTGCTTAAAATAAGAGCCATTACAGTTATAGGCCAATGCAAACCCTGATGGTGACCAAAAGTACAAGACATCAATAAGCATATGGGAGGTATGGAGTCCAATCCCATAGGCAGAACATGAAATGCAGCAATATAACAAAGCGAGGCAATGGTGCAGCTATATAAGTTATCTCAACGATTGTTGAAGAAATATCCAGCAAATGCACCAAATATATATTGGACCACAAGCTTCACACTCGAGCATTTTGATGCCCATGACCATTGCCGAAACATAATCATCAACCACACAAATGTTCCTGTACTTGCAAAATTCTGGCACCAAACTTTCTATATGTGTAATGATCACCCAACCAACCTACAGGAACATTGACTCGCAGTCTTACTAATGTGTCGTCCATAACAACTAACAGTAGCAATGAGGGAGCTGGTTTTCAAAATTCTAGAGCTTTTGTAAAGAGATGGCAAGCTGTAGGCTAGCATATCTGTGAGCCGCGTTCTTTGCCTGACCTTTCCTTCTAAGGAGCAAATCAAAAGGTTGAGCTTCTCCAAAGGCTTCCACGAAATCAGCAGAATAATTCATATTCCAACAGAAACTACTGGTGGTCATACTCAATTCAACTCACAACACAGACTCAAGACCCACAGTCTAAACCATAAATTGCTACGCACCACGCAGCAAGCATAAGCACGGGACAACCGCGATCGAGCAAACCACGCAATGGTCAGGGCAGTTGCATGGATCTAGAAACGTGATCGCTTACGCAACATGTTTCACCAGCACCGTCCATACAAACAAGACCAAGTGCAATCACCCAGTTCACTCGAAGAATTATAAACAACTCAAAATACGACGAATCTACTGGCGCATGCAGTGGGCGGAGGCCACTTACGCCACTCCAATATATCGTTGGGCAGCGGGCGAGCCACGATCTGCGGCGGCGGCTCCTGCAACCCACATAACCAAAACCAACCATCAGGCATCAGAAATCGACCCACGACCCAACCCAATCAATCCCATCCGCGCCAGTCGACCCCAATCCAACCGAATCAAACCGGAGCCTCACCTTACAGAGCGCGTGGTACTCCTTCTGGAGCCGCTTCAGGCAGTTTTTCTCGGCCATGGCAAAACCCTAACGCCCACACGGCTACCGCAACCCGCCAAGCCGAACCCTAGCGCAGTCCTCCCCGCGCGCGCCCCCCGCCCAATTGGGGATCGGATTCGGCGCCGGGCTCCAATCCGGCCCTGATACCGCGGCTGATCGGGAAGGGGGATCCAGCCAGGGGATCGAATTGGGGGCTGCGCGGGCGCGGATTTGGTGGAATCGGGCGGCGGGAAGGAGGAGAGGAGGGGAGGGGATCGGGAGCGGATCGGCGGCCGCGTTCCCCGGTGCCGCGAGGGGAGAAAGCAAAGCCAAGACAAGCCCAACGGGTGGTGGCCTAACGAGGTGGGGAGGGGCTTTAATGGCGCGTGATCGGCTTCGAGATTCGTGCGGGCCGGCGTCGCTGGTCAGGTCGGCGGCTCGGGGTTGGGTTGGGGCACGCGGTTTGTGCGCGGCTTTCCCGTTTGGTTTCATCGTTCCGTGTCGCTACCTTTTTTTTCTTTCCTTTTCTATTCGTGAGTTAGCAAAAGGAGTTGAAAGACGTTTATTTCAAAATAAGTTGTTGAAGGTTCGTCTAAAAAAGCTATAGAAGATCTTTTTTTCTATGAAAGATTGAAAGTTTAGTAAAGTGAAACTATGAGGTGTATATTTTCACAGAAAAAAATTATTTATGTGTTAAGACATCGCGAATTATAGGTACGTTCGATATAGATTCAAGTAAGTACCAAACATGTGTTTTTTCGATTTGAATTGATCAAATATAGCTAAGCAAAAATTTATACGGGTCAAATATGTGATCCACCCTATGACCTTTACTTTAATTAAGATGTGGAAGGAAATGAATTCATATCTTAATATAAATAAATAAGCATCTAAATTAAGGGAGGACATAAAGAGTGTGTCAATATTGTCATGGTTGTTGATGGGAACATCGTGAACAAGCTGATGAATGTACCTATGTCGGATGAGAGGGAAATACTTAGCGTTAATTGCTACACATGTATTTAGTAGCTTAAAGACTAAGATATGACTCTATAAAGATGGAAAAGAGTTCTTCATGAATCCCTAGTTGATTCTGAATGTATTTTTTCACTAACCACTGCCTATGAATCTGCTTATATATGTTTGATGGAGATGGCTACCTTGCTCCTCATGTGAGAGGGTGAGGTGAAGAGGGAAGGGAGGGAGGAGGTTTAGCTAAGAAAGAGTTTTGGATGGATAGATCAATAAATGATTCTTTTAAAATAAGTTGGCCAAGAGATCAGAGCAGGATGAAGGTGTGGTGATATGAAGTGCGAGTTTTTCTTTTTAAGACTCGTGATTGACTCTAACTTGTGTCATATGTTACAAGTGGTAATAATTTACTGCAGGTGACACGTAAAATCCTCCACATTTATATACTAAAATTCACACTTTTATTTACGGATAATCACATAACAACTCCAGGACAAGAGGATCTGGTGCTAAAAAAAACTGCTTGCTTCTGCAATTTCAAGCTTGGTTACGTGGATCTCCGCTCAGCTGTTGGATTCATTCACGTGAGCATTGTATGAGTACTTAGCCGGAGCTGTTGAGTTTTGTCGCATGTACACACCAAAACTCGTTAGGAATCCAATTTTTATAGATACGACAGTACACGTTCATGCTAACATGTAAAAGTTAGTTCAGGAACTCTTTATATTCTTCTTACTCCTCTTAGGATACGTTTGGTTGGAAGGTGAAATTGGATGAGATATGATCATTTATGTTTTTCTGATGAGATAATCTAATTTTCTGTTTAGTTGGAATGAATAGGATGAGATAATTTTCTGTTTGTTTAGTGGGATGAGAGTGTATATGATAAGTAAATTTTCTGTTTGGTTGGTGGGATGATGATGGATATGATGAAAATATGTTTTTTTAGAATTTTAATTAAATATTTGCTTAAATTTTTTTTACCAAACCAATTAAAATGAGTTACCAATAAACTCTAATTTACTCAAAAAATATTTAAAATATTTAGATTATTTTTATATTTATAAATAAAATCATGAGTTACGTAAAAAAACACAACCCACATAAAATCATGAGTTACATAAAAAACACAACCCACGTAAAATCATGAGTTACGTAAAAAAACACAACCCACATTAGTATGAAACTGGATGGCTCAATCCGGCCAAATGGTTCTGTCCCGCGTTTTGATGGAATATTTCTTCACTGGCCATCCCTCAATCAGATCGCCCCTACCAAAGACTCGAAAATTCAGGCCGCCATCTCCCATCCGTGCCTCCATCCAAACGGCTCCTTATTCCCCTTTTCTTACTCTTCGTACCAAAAATTAAGAGAAAAGGCCGATGCTAGTTCAAGGACTGAGCCTCTCCGCCCCCGGTGGATCCGCTCCTGGTGGAGGATAGTTTGGTGTAAATCCTGGGTGGAAGAACTGTTGGAGTGTGCGTTTGGGCCCGTCTTAGCCCATGTCAGAAAGTGAGGGCTAGTTCAGCCCCTCTGCATGTCAGACAGACAGAACACGCTCTAGCTGAGAACGGGCTCGTAGCGCAGTGGTAGCGTGCTCCAGTGGAGCGCTCCCCGTCCGAGTTCGATCTCTGGGATCGGACTCGGATGTCTTACCGGGATTTATTCCAAAAATAAATTTGCAGATATCCTCAGGTATCTTTGGATCACAAGGGGAGGTGACGTGCCTGACGCTAGCGGAGCTAGAATCTTCGTGAATCTCTGATAGACGTGTGTTGGTATAGATTCTAGTTCTAGCGTGCGCTCTAGAGGTGTGTTGGTGTGTTGGTGTGTGTAGTGTGCGTTGTGTTCGGGCGTTCGTTCGTTCAGATACTACAACTTGTCCCCCAGATCTGAGGAATCAAAAAAAAAAGAACACGCTTTAGCTCGCGTGCGCGCTGTTAGATCGAACCAACGACTTTCTTTAGTGGGGAAGATTTTCGTCGTGAAGAGATTCTCGTTCTCTTCAGTGTTCTAACGGTTTCTTTTCACAGTTTCTTTCACGACGGGATTCTCAAGGTCATTCACTTCAGGACGGGATTCTCTCTCATTTCTTTTTGTGATTTTCTTCGAAGGGAAGTTGTTGGAGATGAGAGAAAATAAAAAGAATAGAAACGATGAGGAAGAGAATTGGAAAAGGAATAAAATAAAAAAAAATATGGTTGAGGTAGTCTTAGAGCAATGAAATACCATGTACAGCTTCGCCGACCGGCAGCCGCTGGTGTCGGGCCCTCGGCCGGACCTGGGCTTCCTCGCGTACGTCGCTCCAACCTGGCTCTCACGGCACACGTTCCCGTCGCACGGCCGGTGATCACATGGACGCGCAAAAAATCTGCCGAGCAAACGAGCTGGAGTATCGTTTAGCTTTGTTCTTGAACGATTCTTTGTATACAGTTGCATCGACCTCACTAAGTCCGATTCAATTTGACGTCTCTTGTTATAGAGATCCTAGTGGTATATATATATTAGTTAAATATATATAATATGATAACATCATTGACTCCTCTAAAACTAGTTAGATGTGACATGACCAATAGCGAGGGCAATGGAAACGTAGGCGTGGGCTAGAAGGAAGGGCAGAGCATGAGGGAGGGCAAGACGTAGAGGTAGAAAACATGAGGATACATAAATCACTATATATTTTTAAGCAATAGAGAAATAAAGATAAGTAGTAGAGAAGATATTATATAAAAATTTCTTAGAAAACGGTCCCATTCAAAACTATCTTGTATCGAAAGATGTGCGTGTGCACAACAGGGAAGGAGAGATATGAGTTTCCATAACCTGCAAAGAGAGCCTCAAGTTTGTTTTCTGCACCAGAAAGCTTGATAAAGTCATGCCGTACTGTTGCAACTCTCTTTTGAAATGTTGATGTCTGCAACTGGACAATACCTTCAAATTCCTCATCAATCAGCTTTTGTACAGCCTGAAGTAAAGGAGTACGAAGAAAGGGGGTTAAAATACATGAAAACACATAATAAAATAGGATATGTATATCTGGAGTATATGTACTGCAAATTGACAGAGGTCAAAAGATTATCGAAAGATCGGAGATTCCTTTGTTCTTAAATACTTGATAATTGATGCAGCTTGCAAGACGCTTCAATATATAACAGTATAAGGCAATAGCAGTGTGTCCTAACCAAGTATGCATATATCTACCCAAAGCAGAGGGTCAGATAGGTTTTGGGGGAGCAATGATTGATGAGCATAAAACCTTCGTCATGGTAGCAGTAACTAATATAGTATGGAACCCCTGATCGCCAGGCTTTGCAGCACGATTCTTCAATGGAGCAAGGAACTTCCGTATGTCTGGTCCAAAGCCTTGATCAAACATTGTATCTGCTTCATCCAGAACCTGCAAACGCAGAACAACAAATTCAAAATGAGACTATTAGAAGAACAGTCAAAATGCTATAAAATGCTAAGCTTCTGTAGCGCAAACTCAACAACATACTAGATACTTAATATCACCGTAAACCATGTTACCATCCTTGATATGATCAAGAATCCTTCCAGGAGTACCAACAACCATGTCAAGAGGCATGTCGAAAGAATCTTCCTGGGGTCTTAGACGGGTGCCTCCACTAATCATCGTTGACAGGAAACGCGCACGATGGCTGATGGATTTTGCTACATGATAGCCCTGTAATTTGATCAATTTGCATGAACTACCGCCACAACCCATATAACATCATTGTTCCAAACAAAAATTGAAATAATGGCCAACCTGCTCGGTTAGCTCTCTCGTGGGGCAGAGTACTACTGCTCTTGGCCGCCTTGGCTTCATTGGCATACGCAACATTGCTTCATCATGATGAAGAAGCTACAAAATAAAAGAAGTGTCAAGATCCCCCCCCCCCCCCAGGACAGAAAGAGTATTGTCAATTTTTTTTATGGAAGAAAAGAATTGATTTAGTTTATAAGTGAAATCAGATCTATTTAAAAGAAAACCGGTAGACACCTCGGGACAACAATATAACCTCAACTCAAAACATACGCCAACACCAAAAGACACAACTCAACAAGTAGACAAGCACAACCAAACTCAATTCGCGTGCTAACTGGCCTAACAACTGAAAACTCACACAACTCGATCAGCGGAGCCCTGCTCTCACGCCGTACCTCCCTCACAACTCGGCTGGTGGAGCCCAGCTCCCACGCTCCCTTTATTTGGATGGATTACTGATCCTTTTTGTCAGATGTATCCTGACTCAACTCATAGGCATAACATCTGGGAAAGGCAAGTTACATGGCATGGTGTAATGAAGCTCTGTCATTGGGAACTTCTTCAAATATCATAAAAGAAGAAAAATGAATAGCGTCTAGGTTTAGACAAGCACGACACTAGTGCCAACCAGCACGGCGAGCACGCCGACGTATTGAATATCGGTGGGCTTGGAGATGCCCATCTCCCCAACGCGGACATCACCTCTGCCTCAGCTCCTCGAAGCTCTCAGCAGCCTTGGCCCTCCTCCCTTGCTCATGTAGGTTCTGCGATCGCCACTCACCACCCCTCACTTTCTCCCGTGTCGGCTTCGGGGGGCCAGGGGCCATGTCCTTGAGGTGGTGGACGCGTAGGAGCTCGAGGAGGACCTCGTGGCAGGAGGGGGGACTAGAGGCCGTGAGGTTGAGGCTAGCCACTGCAGTGCCAACACATAGTAGACAAACCCCGCCCACCTCCGCTTCCTCCCCTGACCCGTCGCCGCCAAGATGACGACATCGCCGAAGCGGGCGACGTGAGCAGCGCATTGATGAGCAGCACGACGAGGAAGACGAGCGAGAGCAGGAGGAGGAGCATACATCCACTGGTGGTGGCTTCTATTCTGGATTTGGCAAAGGTAGTGGATGTGTCAGGGAGGTTGAGGTGAGAAGGGGGATGGGGCAGCAGCAGTTCTTAACGCCGAGAGGATTCTCCTATCGGAGAGGGGCGATGAGTGGTGGCATGATTTCCCGGGGATGCCCAATCCAAACCCTAGAATCACCATTGAGATAAAATCGGGAGAGAGAAGGGAAGGGAGCGATGAGCTTCGTGGGCGATGTGCGAATGCGGCTGGGATGGGGTTTTGGTGCAGTGTCATAAGCGGGTAAATATCAACAAAGTTCAGGGCAAATACTAGAAGAGATGGGGAGCGCATATGGGAACCGTACTTTTTAAGTAGTATATATATATATATATATATATATATATATATATATATATATATATATATATATATATATAAGTCTGATTCAACCACATACACAAATACAGATGGATCTTTTTTCAATCTGTAACGCTTCTTTCATCTTAAGGCCTAATTTGAAATACAGATGGATTCTTGCATCACCTCTCACTTTTGTACCACTTGCTCCGTAGCCTATAGTGCCCCGCCACTACGTAAAAAATGGACAAAAGAGACACAATTTAGTGACATGTCATTATACAATCTGTCATTTATGTGGCCTCTGGTTAGGACTAGGTATAAACCCGTTACAGATAACAGGTAATAGGTGACATGTCATAATATGACCCGTCACCTACGACATGAGTAAACTCGTCACCTATAACCTGGTTATAAGTGACGGGTCTCCCTGCACCAGTCATAAGTGATGGGTCGTGTTACGACCCGTCACTTATAATTGGCATAGCTGACGAGTCTCCCTGTACCAGTAATAAGTGACCCGTCACTTATTACTCAGAACTATTATAAGAGCTGACCAGCTACTGTGCGCGCCGAACAGTTACTGGACAGTACTACGCGCACAGTAGCTGGTGATTTTCTTCGATTTTGCTAGAGACTCTCTAATATCTCGTTAATTTGAAGTTTAAATTGGTACTAGGTCTTTGAAGGTTTGCATCTCCCCATTTCCTCTCCTCCTCTAATCTCTAATTGGTAGATTTCTTTTGCTTTGAGTTGTAATCGACCGTTTTGCATCTTTATTCAAAATCTTAGTACAAGTGAGTTGTATTTATGTTAGATTTGATACTAGGTTTGCTTGATCTACTGCGAGATACCACAGATCTAGTGTAATTGTATGGACTTTTTAATCTCATGATTAATCACACAATTAAGGTAATTATTTAAGAATGAATGTTTTTATATTAATTATAGATGGCGGACAGAAGTTGGATGTATCTTGAGACCCAGACGTGTACGGAGTAACTAAGCGAGATGAAGTATTTCATGAGTGCTGCTTTAGTGGATATGAAAGATAATGGTAAAATGGCAATGTATTATCCATATCATGATTGCAAGAATGATAAGAAATTCCTGAAACCAGACAATATCTATGCACACTTGATCATGCGTGGATTTAAAGAGAATTATACATGTTGGAACAAACATAGCAAGGAAAGCTTTAATGAGGAGAGATGGATCGGGGCCTCCATGCCTACAGTGTAGATCAAGAACCTACACCTAGTGAAATAGATCATGATCTCAGGGACGAGGACATATTAGGCTCCAATGATAATGATCTCAAGGATTTTGTGGAGAATGTTGACCAGATGGTGCGGGATGTCGAGCGGCACGACGAGTATAACAATGGTGAGTTTGTTAAATTATAGGAATTTGTGCAGGATCCCAAGACGCCCCTTTATCCTAACTGTAAGAAGAAGTACACGCAGATATTTAGGAACCTAAAGCTTCTACAGCAGAAGGCAACCCATGGTTGGACTGACAAGAGTTTTAAAGCATTGTTGGATCTGTTAAGGGACATGCTACTGGAGGGGAACTTGGTGCCCGAAGGCGTCTATGACGCGAAGAAGATAATTTATCCTTTAGGATTGGAAATAGAAAAAAAAATGCATGTAAGTAGGATTGTATCTTGTTTCGTGGAGAGTATGCAGAGCTGGATCAATGCTCCATTTTGGAACCCATCAATATATGTGTAAAAATGATGGTGGTGATGGAGACGAAGGCAAGAAAAGTAAAGGGCCTCCTAGGAAGGTGGTGTGGTATTTTCCTGTAATTTGCCATTTGAAGTATCTGTTTGCCAACAGAAAGGAGGCCCAATTGGTGTGTTGGCATAATGAGGGTTGTAAGAACGACACAATGATATGGCACCCGACGTATTCTACTCAATGGCGAATCATTAATTCCACATTTGGTTGTTTTACTGAAGAATTGAGAAATATTAGGTTCGCTATGAGCACAGATGGTATGAATTCATTCGGTAACATGAGTATCTTACATAACACCTCGTCTATTGTATTGTCGATCTACAACATTCCACCATAGCTTTGTAGCAAGTGAAAATACATTATGTTGTTGATCTTGATATCAGGACCGAAACAACCGAGCAACAATATCGATGTGTACCTCAGGCCTTTATTCGATGATCTTAAGAAACTCTGGTCAGAAGGCATTGAGGATTGAGATCAGTATAAGCAAGAGTACTTTACATTGCACGCCATGTTGTTCGTCACCATCAATGATTTGCCAGCACTTCGTAACTTGTCAAGTCAGAGCAAAAGAAAAGGTGAAGCTTTCCCCCATTGCTTAGATGACACATGCAGTTTGAGGTTGAACAACTTAAAGAAAATAGTATACATGCGGCATCGACGTTTCCTTCCTAGGAAGCACCCATATCGAAACATGGACAAATAATTCAATGGCATAAGGAAGAAAGCGTTACCTTTGAGGCATTTCAGCGAGGAAGATGTCCACAATCAGGTTAAGAATATCAATATTGTCCTTGGCAAGTGAAAACAATCCTCCAAGGATGATGAACAATTAGGAATGTGGAATAAAAAATCAATACTATTAGAGCTAGAGTATTAGAAAAAATTAGATGTTTGCCACTCTATCGACAACATGCATGTAAAGAAGAATATATGCGAGAGTCTGATTGGTACATTGCTTCAAATGAAGAGAAACAGAAAGTATCATGAGAATGCACGATCTAACCTTGAAGAAATGGGCTTAAGGCTGGAGCTCCATGCACATGATACGGACAAAGGAAAACACCTACCCCCAACAGCTATCACTCTCTCTAAGAAGGAGAAAAAATAATTCTACGTGTTCTTGCACAACATGAAAGTTCCCTCCAGTTACTCATCCAACATCGCAAGACTTGTTTTGGTGAAAGAGCTGAAAATGAATTTCACCTTGATGAAGTCTCATGATTGTCATGTGATGATGATGTCACTGCTTGTGGTAACTATTAGGAACATCCTCCCAATAAAGGTTCACTAGGCTATCCTGAGCATGTGCTTTTTCTTCAATGCAATTGAATAAAAGGTGCTCGATCTAGACTCACTGGAGGAGCTAGAAAGAAGATACTTTGAGACTTTATGTATTCTTGAGGTGTATTTCCCACCATCCTTTTTCGATCTCATGGTACATCTCACTGCTCACTTTGTGAAGGAGATACACTACCTTGGCCATGGGTTCCTACATTAAATGTTTCCATATGAGAGATATATGAGCGTTCTCAAGTCATACGTAAGGAATCGAGTCTTTTTTTGGGATGCATTGTGCAGGGTTACGCAACGTAGGAGGCATTAGAGTGGTATATTAATTACATCGATCCAAATAACTTAATTGGCGTACGTAAGTCTCGTCATGAGGGGAGGCTCGTAGGTGTAGGGGTCCTGGGGAAGATGGCAATGACTCCTGATCAGAAGCCATACGACCAAGCTCATTTTCTCGTGCTGCAACAAATGAGTGAAGTGTGCCCATATGTCGATGAGCACAAACAGATGCTAGTTGAAGAGAATCCAGGGCAGACCGAAGCTTGGGTTGCGCGGCAACATATGCAAAGGTTCACGACTTGGTTCCAAGATTGAATCAGACAATCGAGTACTCTAAAAGTGCTCTGATAAAAAAACTGGTATCAGGCCCTATATACACAATTATGATATATCAAGGGTACCATATAAATGGATACACACTTTACACGGTTGCCCAAGATGAGAAGAGCATATACTAGAACATTGGTGTCCGTATAAATGTTTATGATAACAACATGCAGAGGAGCACATACTATGGTCAAATAGAGGAGGTCTGGGAGCTGCACTACTTGGAATTCATGATAGCCCTGTTTCGATGTTGTTGGATACATGGGGTAAAGGGCGTCACTAATGACAAGTATGGATTCACTAGCGTTGATATCAAATATGTTGGATACAAGTCTGAACCCTTCGTTCTCGCTAAATATGTTCGACAAGTCTTTTATGTGACTGACACAACAAAGAAGAAATACCATGTGGTTCTCGCTGGGAAAAGACGCATCATCGGAGTTGCAAACATCGTTGATGAGGAGTTCAATCAATTCGATAAAATTCCCCCTTTTGCTACTGCAATCGTAACACGCCTTTCACTGACTGCAATCGTTGATGAGGAGTTCAATCAATTCGATAAAATTTTGTTCGACAGGCCGCCCGATCTCCTCCCTGTCTCTGCTCGCACTACCCGGTCTCCTCCCCTTCTCCAACACATAGCCCGGTCTCCTTCCCGTCTCCGACATGCCACCTCGGCCTCCTTGTCCCCGATCATAGAGCGCATAAGGTAAGGATCATTGTGTCCTTCACTCCAATTTTGGGGATCCGAATGGGTTTAAGGTTGGTGTTCCTTGCTTTGTCTGACGTTGGGTACCGAAGTAGCTTTTGTCTGCAATGCAAACACAAAACCATCAGTGCTCTAGATGAAAAATTGAGTGTAGTAGTACCAAATTGCAAAAATGAACTAGTATAGAATAGTAGTGTACTTAGAAAGATGAATTGGAAAGAAATACTAAGCCAGCGAAACATATATGAGTGAAGTTATTGTCCTTGTTAGTATTCTAGCCAAGATGCAATGACCTTGTTAGTATTTTAGGAATTTCTTTTAACAAAACAACAATGGTTTCCAACAACATCTTTGTAAAGCTTGATTATTAACTAGGTGGATTCATGAATTTATAACATAAAGGGGAAGGTTTGAATATAATCAAGAGGCATGACCAAATAACGTCCATTTTCAGATCAACACTTGCAAACTAGCATGAAACTGTTGATGTATGGTATGGTATCAGCAAGAATTTGACATTTGTCTTGTTGTGTAGCAACTTTTCTAGTGAGGCAAAATGCTGAACTAATATTTAAGTAGACCAGCTACTTAGGGAACCATCTAGAATGTCCCATTCAGTGAACAAAATTCTGGGCTAATCTCTGATGCATGATCACCAATTTTTACTCAAAAAATGTTTAATGAAAAAATGGGGTTAGTTGAAGAGATTCTTGGGGGAGTGCATTTTGGGTTTATCAGAGTTCATTATCTGTGTTATAGAAATGTACAAACTGGATTTTAGTTTTCTGAGGGATGTGTTCTAGGGACACAAACTGGAACTTGTATCGCTATGAACAATATGTCTAAGTTTGACAAAGTTGTAAAATTTCTAATGAGTAGAGAATGAATAATATGCAAATGGCATAAACCGGTGGAAGCTCACCTTTGCAAGCTAGAGTCTTGGCTCTTTATGGCAAGCTCAATTATTGGCAGGCTTAGTAAATTATGTATCTTGTTTAAATTATGAAATAGAAATTGTCATCCATTGGTATAGTTGGAGCTTCCTCATAGTTTTGTAGCTGTCTAATGAGTCTCCCCATTTGCTAATGAGTTTTGTAGCGATTTGATGCGTGGTCTTACTTCACATACTCATGGGATCCCTTCTCCCATCTAGAAAGCAACTTGTGAATAGCTTTGTCAGTTGCAAAGAAACACACACACACACACAGAGACCTCAACTCCAAAGTATGCAGATAAAGCCGGATGATGTACATCTATACATTACATGGCTACCTTGATTTATATATTACCTTGATTCCTGTTCTTAACCTTGATTCCTTTTCTTTCCTCTAAGAAACCATGGAGCAGAAGAGGACTGTCATCCCTGAGAAACCAAAAGCACAGAGGATACTAGCACTAGAGGTCGCCCCAGCGCAAGATGGGGCGGATAGGAGCCGAAGCACGCACCCAACGTCCTCCTCCAACAGTAGCGAAAGCCAGTATCATAGCTCGAGCCTTGACTCGTCACCGATGCGGGAGAGCTGATGTCGGGCAAGTGACGAAGAATACAATCCCACTGAAGATGTATTGATATGAGCCAATGCATTTTATACTTGTTGAGTGGAGGAATATTTTTTGTTTATGTCAACTCCCATTGTTTTCTCTCTAGATGGATGAAGTACAGTCTCCAAGCTAGACAGCTGGTAGTGGTGCATGAGCCCGAAAGACAAGGTCACAAACATAGTGGCCGACGGATAACTTACCGTCATTTTTGGAATTGATGCTGACTGGCTGCCTATGGATGAAAATGCTCTGAATAGATTTTGGAGGGTTGCAGGGCTCATTGCTCGAGAGAGGGTGCCGATAACGACTAAGTTCGAAGACCTCAGTGACGAAGCTAAGAGGGACTTGTTCGATAATGTCATCAAGAAGTATCTAGAGTACCCTGGAAACATGAGCGAGCGTCAAACGATCGCTGTTGTCAATGCAGTAATGAAAGCGATCGTGAAACTTCACCGAAACTTTATGAGCAAGCTTGTGAATCGGTACTTGGCTAAAGGGTTGGCTCCCTTCGAGAGCTACAAGCACTTGAAAGAGGAAGATTGAGATACTTTTGTGCAGGTTAAGAGCTCAGAGTAGTTCAAAAAGGAGAGTGAAAAGAAGAAGTAGCTTCGAGCTAGGAACAAGCATAACCAAAGGATCGACACAACCGGGTACTGTCGGAGGGTGAATTCCTCAAGCGGAGATCCGGAGGGACCCCCTTTGAGATTCGACTGGGGGGATGATTCTGAATCCGCTTCGTAAGTGAAATAAATGGAAGTAAATGAGATGCAGGTGGAGGTGAAATGATCGGATGTGGGAAGGAGTAAATTTTCAGGGGATTTTTAGGTAGGTTCGGGCCACACTGAGCGTAACACCCTACTCCTGTGTTTATGCTATAAATGCTCTGAGAATATCTCTCTGAGGATCTGCTATGTTACAAGAATATTTGTCTAAATCTAGAGCTTCGTGCTCCTTGTTCTTCGGGACTCGTCGATATGTTCCGTGCTTCGATGGTGGTCGTCTAGTCGTCCCAGCCTCGGTCTGGTCTTCTCTCCGGGGAGCTCGCCCCGCTTATATACCCGCCGGGGCGATAGCGTGCCCAGAAAAGGATGGTGCGAGTTCCAAGGCGCCATAAATGGAAAGCAACCATCATGGGCTGCTGCGCGAGGTGACGGGGAAGGTTGAAAACGCGCCCCCGTCCGGTCTTGTTCGTCATCATTCGACTTTTCGTCGAGTGCTGCGGGGAGGGCCCACCGGGCAGCCTCTGAGCAGCCCCGTGTGCCCGCCCGGTCAGAGCAAGACTGACACAGCAGGGCGGCAGGCGGTGTGCCTCGAGCTCCGCGATGTTATCCCGAGGCGCGCCGAATGACGCGCGATGGGACCCGTGCATTAAATGTCCCCACACCTCCCTACCAGGCCGTGGCAGGGACTGACAGCAGGCGTGGGGGGAGTGGTTGGAAGTGATAGGCCACGCGCCCTCTTAAATGCAGCATCGGGCCTCTCACCAGTTGACACCTCACCGCTGAGCCCTTGTGGGGACCACCGGTGAAGGACTTCTCAAGCCCTCGGGGAACTGTGAGTGCTCGGGGGCTACTGTTGGCAGCCCCGAGCACTCTCTCCCGGATATGCCTTCTCTTGGTCCTCGAGGAACCGAGTGCTCGGGGGCCACTGTTCACGGCCCCGAGCACTCTCTCCCGGAACTGACTGTTCGGGTCCTCGGGGAACCGAGTGCTCGGGGGCCACTGTTCACGGCCCCGAGCACTCTCTCCCGGAACTGACTTCCGTTTGGTCCTCGGGGGACTCGGGTGCTCGGGGGCCACCGTTCGCAGTCCCGAGCACTCTCTCCCAGAATGGCTTTTCTTGTCATCGGAGAACTTGGGTGCTCGGGGACCACTGTTCGCAGCCCCGAGCACTCTCTCCCGGAACTTGGCTTTTCTTGTCATCGGGGAACTTGGGTGCTCGGGGACCGCTGTGCATGGCCCCGAGCACCCCCTTCCCGGTACTTGGCTTTTCTTGTCATCGGGGAACTTGGGTGCTCGGGGACCACTGTTCATAGCCCCGAGCACCCTCTCCCGGAACTTGGTCTTCTCGGACCTCGGGGAGGTAACCCCCGAGGGAGGGCGTCATGTGGCACTCTGCTGTTCTGGCCTCGGAACTCGGGGAACCCTGGTTCCCATGTCACCGACAGGTATGCTGGAAAAAGGCTAAATGGCAGGCGGAAGACGAAAAATTAGCTAGAGAAGGCTGCAAGAATCCTTGGTTCCAATTCCTAGGATGATCACAGTTATATTTGCGTGCAAGGGGTAAGCTATCCGAAAGCGGAGAAATCATATTCAAAAACAGTGAAACCCATGCAATCGCAGAAAAAGTAAAAGAAAAGGCAGCCGAATCCAGCCAAGATTCTTTCATGGGGTTAGGGAACATGATGTTCTCTCAGCTGGGAAATCAGGAGTACTCAGGTCGAGTGCGAGGTGTATCCAGTTCTTAGGGCTGGAAATGCAGCTTTCTTGAAGACCTCAGGATGTACAAGAAGAGAAAAAGGTCGGGTGTAGTGGACGTGGATGCATTGACATAGGATATCACCCAGAAAGTTTATACAACCATCATGGGGTAGCTTGCAAAAAAGGGAATAGATATTTCCATGCCACAGGAAGCTAGTCCTGGAGCTACAGGGAAGAGTGGCTGCGCCTCCAAGGAGGTCGAGCAACAAGTAGCTGTGCTGTGACTGAGCCAAATACAATTACCCTGCTAGAAAGGCCCACACCCTGCAGCCTTGTAATTAGGCCCGGCGGGTATCTCATCGAGGTTATAAGGGGGCAGGTGCTTCCAAACGTCTGTATCTTACATACGGTCCTGATATGTGATGGTTACACCATGGTTACGGTGGATATGGTACATAGCAATGCCACTGATCACGTGTTGGAGCTCCCCCCCCCCCCCCCAAATGATGAAGTCACAACTCTGGGTGAAGCTCTTCGTCAAAGGATCCAGTGGAAGAGGGGCGACATCATGGTCTCTAGTGCATCCCAGTCTGGATGAGCGTCAAGTGCACCGTCGTCGTGCCTCTCGCTTCCAAAGAAGGAAGCTTCACTGCCTTCTCCTCCTCCTTTAGAGAAGTCATGTTTGTTGTCTTCTCCTCCGTATCCGGTAGCCTCACTTCTAGCTCCAATGTCGTCTCCCCCAAAAGATCCCAAAAAAGAAGGAAAAGGAGGTCAAGAAGAAAGGCTCTAAGAAACACCTGCTGGAGAGGTCAAAGGCTATTGTACCAGCAAAGAAGTCCACGGACATTGGAGCAGTGTGGACACAGGCCAACACGAAATTTCAATATAGGAATCCCATGATGACGGTAGATGGTCTAACAAGGGCGGAAAAAAATATATGTCAACCTACATAATTACTACATGCAGACTTCTATAGATAGCATTGCCACATCCATAATAATACAATACAAACGATGACACTTATTAAGTAATAACGACAGCTACTTCATTGTGAGCTACAATAACTTATACGGCCTCTTCAACCTTGATGGCCTGGACATACCGTTATTACGGATCTTCACATTGTAAGTCTCTTGAAACTGTATAATCATTAATTAATATCACTAAGTGTTGAATCTAATTATGACACTTGATGAAAGAAAAAAAGAAGAACAAGGAGTTCATCTCATTTCTTGACCCTAAGGCCATTACAACATCGATTATCCAACTTCACCCCGACTATGCTACGGACCATGTGGCCAGGATAATGCAACAATATTCCAAAATGGACTACCTGTTGAGCGCCCACAACACCAGTAGTTACTGGATCTTACTGGTTATTTCTCTCAAGTAGAACTTGGTGTTCTACCTCGACTCGTCGAGACCAGTAGGACCAAAAGACAAACTTAGACAGCGTGATTACAACGCTGTAAAAAGACTCCTTGACGCGTAAGTTTTGCCTGACTTAGTTTACATGTTTAACTTTTCTAACACTCAAATGCTTCCTAATCGATCCCTCTTTATACAGAGCTTATGACAAGTACCTTCGAGTTCAACCTGACTACAACGCGAAAGACAACCGCAGACTAACACAAGATCGGGTTCGCGGTAAGTGCTACCTAACGTATTACCAAATGCTCTATGTTGTTTTTTCTCCTTTTGATTTAATACTAAATTTTCTGTTCAGTAGTGCCACCAACAACCAACGGGCAACTTCTGTGGATTTTATGTTGTATGGAATATGCTCCTCACGCTCCGCATAAAAAATCTCAAGTCCCTTGATGTAAGTTCAACGTAAGATTATTCGTAACTAAGTTTAGTAATTAGTTTAATTTTATGGTAACATGAGATTAATTATATGCCAAATTATGCAGGAATTTAACGCTTTTTTTATACGGTGCAGTCTCGTACTCTATCCCAAGCCCGGCAAGGATGTACGGCACCACCTCTTCTTCACGAAGCGGGTGGCCAACAGACGTCATCATGTTGGCTAGGTTCTTCATGCGGTGGAAATACTCGGACATTGTCATGTCCTTCTTGGTGGTGTTGACGAGCTGTGTGCGGAGCTAGATCATCCGCACCTTGGATCAGGAGGTAAATCTCTCCTCCAACTCCTTCCACACTTGTGCTGTCGTGGACATGAATAACACATGTCCCAGCAGCTCCGGCGACAGAGAGGCCAGCAGAGTGCTTAGCACCAACTGATCCTGCTGGAACCACCTTGCGTGCTACGGGTTTGGCATCTACGTGGCGCCATCCCCGGTTGCCGTCGAGATCATCGCCGGTGGTGCAGGGCGAGGTCCATCAACGAAGCCATATAGATCATGGCTATGAAGAGCAAGAACGACCTGCGCCTTCCTTAACAAGTAGTTGTCGCGATCGAGCTTGACGGTGATGAGCGAGCCAAACGATGGTGTTGGTAGACTTGCAGCCGGCATGGATGCCACAGCGGCAGAGGTGGAAGATGAGGTGGAGCTGGTGGTCGACATGGATGGCTCTGGTACCATGTGAAGAAAGGTAAAACGCAAAGGAATGGGAAATTTGCCGCATGAGACCCAAGCATGGCTTGTCAACTATTTATACAACCATTGTATACATGTACATGGAAAGATTACAACTGAATACGGCAAGGATCAATCAATCGTATCTGCAGATAGGCTTCCTTCTATACAGTTTCCATTTCAGCCACTGTCGCTGGAATGTCCGGCTGGATCCCAGAAAGTCCGGCTGGCTGGTTCCTTTGACGTTTGCATCTCTGAATCAGATCGGTTCTTTAAAACTTGTCATGTAAATCTTCCTCAGGAATGCAGCGGTTGATCACAAGCTACCGCCTTTCATCGGGTGTTCACTTACGTGGCATGCAGCCACGCACCGTGTAGCTTGTGTGCTTGAATCTAATGGAATCAGAATGGCTCTGTGTTTGGAATTGTAAAGCCATTATGTTTTGTTCTGTTTGGAGAGAATGATTTTCATTTGGAATTGTAAAGCCATGATCACACGTTCGAGTCTCATGGTTCTCCCTGGAATTTCGTTGGAAACTTCGCATCAGGAACCCGTTTAGAACACATGAAGATTCTCTCATTCGTGCAGGGGTAAGTTCCTGCGTTCCAAACAGGGACAGGATGTTTCTTTTGCCCCAAAAATCCTAAATATTTTGAACGACTCAACCACGGAATTGCTGCAAATAAAGTCTAGAAAGTATAGTCTTTGCTAAAGTCCAAAATACTTTCTTGTTTAAGCTGATAATTGATGCTGAGTTGCTCACAAGGTATGAAAGGATAATGAGATGGTTGTTGAATGTCTCCAATGATGTTGACATACACAAAAGCCTCCAGATTCTTACCCACACATGACAGACTTGCATTAACAATGGCCACCAGTTTGCTGATCATTGACCATTTCTTTTAATTTATTTTTTTGTTCTGAGTTTCCATGGACTAGCGATGTTATTGCTGGCTAAATGCGATGGAACAAGAAGTGGTATTCACAGTCAGATGACCAACCGAGGCTATAAAATGCAAGTAGCTGCAACTGTATTTCTTCAAGCTAAAGAAAAACAAAGCTTCTGGTGTATGACATGCCCTGATCAGGAATACAGAATTTCAGGTCTCTTTTTCCGTCAAAGGGAAAATATATTCAGATCTTTTTGCTGACGTAACTGGTAAAAAAAGATGTGGTATAAACAATCTCATCCTTGCAGAAATGCTTCTGTATAACTTTTTCACCACTTGATAAGTGCTCTTCTATGCTACTGTGAGAAGAACAGAAGCAATTTTGATGAAGCACAGAGTTAATCCTGGTAAATTAAACAAACTATAAACTGCAGTGCTTCCTCTTCAATATACGGCTTCAGTTCCCCAGGTCCATCTCTTTTCAACTAGAGGACGATGGAACAGGAGGAGCAATATGAGTAACTAAGTGCAACACCTCTTGCGGTTATTCTCAAACAGCATCACTCTAGACAACTATGCTTACATGATCAGTTCCATGTTCAGGGCTGCCTCTTCTGATCACTCTTGAGCTGAAGAGCATCGACGTCCTCGAAAACCCGGAGCGTCGCCAGCTGGATGAAGTCAGTGACATGAACTCCCACAGGCCTACAATTTTACACAACATAATGAGGATTAGTCAGATGACTGAGTTTTCTTTCATCAGACAACACCCTTTTCTTAACCTTGCCAAACCACCGAGAGCCAAGATGCAGAATATTCAGAATTCAGATGCTCACCATGGGAAGCAGGCCTTCTCCGGCAGCCGCATTCCAAGCCTCGGGCCTTCGTCGTATCCTTCGCAGATCATCTCCCCCTTCTCATCTATGTAGCACACTATCCCTCTCAATTGGTCCTCAAACACCTATCAATTCGAAGAACAGATTAGAACAATAGCTTAAACACACCTCGTTAATCTTGTACTACTCCATGTCCATGTCTACCTTCTTGTTGTTCGTTGCAGCAAAGGAGAGGTTGCTGCCATGAGCAGAGGTGCTGAACCTGAAGGAAGCCTTCCTTGTGCCAGACCTTGGGCTGATCATGGCCATGGAAGAGGAAGAAGCAGGGTGACCATGACAAGAGATCCTGGCTGCCATTTTTGGTTTTGGTGAAAAGCAAGGTGTTCACCAAAGGGGCCTCCACTAGGCTGAAAAGGATACATTTATAGGAGATGGGCATGGCAGCAGAAAGGGTCACAAACCAACTACTATTGTACCATTTTATTATTTTTTTCGAAACAACGGCAAGAGCTCTGCCGATTTTATATTAGAAGAAAAGAATTGATCTAGTTTACGAGAAAAACCGAACCCGAAAACTATATAACTGCACATGGCATATCAATGACCACTTGGACACCTTAACTGATGGAATCTGCCATAGGTTATCATTGCCAAGCATGATTGCAGCTCTAACCTCCTATGACGATCCGCAACTACTACCTCTATCCACTGAGGCAAATAATCTGACAAAAGAAAATGTCCAGTGAACAAAAGGTTCAAAGTGGTCAAAACCGCCGCCGAAAGATCCACGCTCGCCCCCAAGCCTGCAGCTACCCGAACTCAGGAAGGGACCTCCATTGCAATGCCTCTAAGAAAGGAACAACATCCGCAGACACCGTCATCGCTTGTTCGAACACTCGGAGTTCAGTTTTCACATGGGGAGTCCCCAACCTGAAGATGGGGGGCAACACGACAACGCCTTCAAGAAGGGGAGTGGCGCCACAGGCGTCACCGTTATCGACTTCGGCAAGAAGCCGAGCAGGGCTTTCACCCGTGTCCCCCGCACCCCAACCGACAAGCCACAGACAGACACCGCGGCACATCAACAAAAGTAGCCACCCCTCCACACACGAGCCACCCCGGGCCACCACCATGCCGCCGAGCTCCCCGCAGGCCAGATTTGGGGGAGAGAAGACAAATTCGGCAAGGGGAGAAGCAAAAACAACAATGGGGGGCTAGGAGGCGACCGTAGGGGTGGAGAGGGCCAACAGCCACAGTAGATCTGCAGCCGGGCCAGCCACCGCATCGTCGGTGGCCCACCGAGCTGCCGACAGTGCCGTCGTACCACCCACCGCGTCGCTGGGCCAACCACCGTGCCGCCGGGCCGACCACCTCAACGGTCGACGGCACGGAGCAAACATCAAAGTAGCAGAGGGGTGGCTAAAGGTGAACACGACAGCAACAACCTGGCAGCGCGAGCACATCAACAGTCGGCTTCACACTGCGACAGCAAAAACAGCATGGCACAACAGGAAACACGACGATGACAG